>NC_009419.2:1964004-2068523 GCF_000002875.2 Leishmania infantum JPCM5
TATTGGGGCGGAAGCCGCGCCGCTCCTCTGACTTGCTGGACAGACCTTCCACAAACCGGTCGTCGGCGTTCACGCAGAGGGAGTCGAACGTGACCTCCTTTTGGCGTACAGGAAGCTTCGCCGTGGCGTCCAAAGGATGCACCGGATTGCGCTCCATCGGGCGGGGAGTGCAGGGAGGGTGCGTAGGTACAGGTTTTGGTGATGGGGCGCGCTACTTCCGCGACTACATTTTCATCGGCCTCGACTTCATGGAGGAGTTTTGGAAATGGAAGATGCTGTCCAAGTCGATTCCTGGTGAGAACAGGGACTTCATCGACCACGTGGACGACTCGTTGGACAACTTCATCTACCGAATCCGTGAGCTGCTGGACGGATACGTCAACGCGAAAGGGGCGCTGGAAAAGGAATCGCTGAAGGAGTACGCGCGCTCCATGCGCCGCACGGAATGGTTTCCGTCCGTCGACTGCACGGTGCACGAGTCGACGACGAACGTGCTTTACTTCCACAAGACTCTACTCACCTCCTTCTACGGCTCTCTGCGCATCGTCTTGTACGGCAGCGTCATTGACGCCAACGCCGATTACGAGTCCTGCCAGGAGGTGGAGGACTACATTACTCGAGGTGTGATGGGTGCGGTGGACGACCTACACGTGCTGGCAGAAGCGGCGGCAGAGCTTCAGCAAGAGGCACTGGCCAAGCGCAATCACCACACAAAGTCTGACTCCCTCAACCTCCTCACCAGTGACGTGCGACTCTCCGTGGACATCTTCATGATCAACAACTTGTGCTTCTTGGAGGACAACTACCGTCGCGAGGCGTGCTTCACGACGCGTCTTGCAGCAGCGGAGCCGCCAGCGAAATCCTCGCGTGAGGGAGCCAATGCCCACAAAGGCGCCGCGGCGCCACCTCCACCTGATCCGCCGCTCTCGCAGCTCTTCGACATGCTCAACTCGGAACGAGAGCGCTACGTGGAAGCCTTTGGGGCGAGCTGGCATAAGTGCTTTCCATCCATAACAGGCCACTCCGAGCTGCTGTCTATCGAGCCAAACTCGACGACGGAGCTTCGCAAGTCGCAGCGCATGGCGGTGAAGCAGTGGCATCGACGCGTGAACGACGCGCTTTTGAGGAAGATTTATTACTGCAAGGCAGAAGCCATGATGGACGCAAAGTCGCGCACCCAGCTCTTCGAAGTCTCTGTCGCCGCGGTGCGCGATGAGTTCGAGCGCATGGAAGCGCTGTTGAGCGGCCGCACCTGGTCCTCGCAGCCGCAAAAGTGGATGTCCTTTACACCCACTGAGTGGGAGGACCAAATCCGGCAAGCGTTTTGATTCTTTTGGGGGGAAGGAGGTCCATTTTTGGAAAGCGAGGGGGCGCTTCGCCGGTGTTTTCTACCTTGCACACACACAGAGAGACGCCCAGCCCCACTGCTACTATCGGGTAGGCGCGGCGATGAGGCACGCCAATCTCTCCCCGAGTATGCCGCGCTCGCCTTCTGCTGCTGCTCTTGACTGTTGTCGGTTCTCTTCTCTGTTATTGACTATCTTTCGTTTTAGACTAGCGCACCTCCATCAGCGCGCTTTTTCTTCTTCGAGAAAGATGCCGGCGTGTTCCCCGTGCTGCACAGTTTCGTTTTTGTTGCATCTTTCGCCGACACTTCCTCCCTGGCATCTCTCCTCCTCAGGTAGAGTGCATCGGGACGTCAACAAACGCCCGAGTCGAGGCAACCGCCGTTCACCTTGCTCTTCTAAAGTACAAGGTGAGGAGGGGGTCGTTGCACGGACCCCAGCGTCCATGTGGACAGCAAGCTGGCAGAAACCCTGCCCTCCTCCTTTCCTCGCTGCTGTGAGTAATTCTTCGACAACTCTGGCAACCCTGTCTTTCTGTTCCATCACCATCTTCGTCGTGCTGACCTCCTCTCATATTCCTCACTTTTGTATTTTCCCGCTTCCATGCACGTTTTTTTTTGGTTGTTTTGTTTGTATTATATTGTCGCCCATGCTGCCCGTGCCAACACACAGGCACGGAGGGCGCACCGTAAGCCCGCCCCTGCCTCTCTCTGGCACTGTCCATACGACGGTCTTTACGCCTCCCCCCTCCCCCTCACCTACCCACTTAACACACACCCGCGTCGCGGCTCTTCCCTCTCCTTCCTTAGGCTATATCCATTAACTGCACCGTCCCGTCCTCCCCATCCCACCCCATCACCAAAACCTGTACCTACGCACCCTCCCTGCACTCCCCGCCCGATGGAGCGCAATCCGGTGCATCCTTTGGACGCCACGGCGAAGCTTCCTGTACGCCAAAAGGAGGTCACGTTCGACTCCCTCTGCGTGAACGCCGACGACCGGTTTGTGGAAGGTCTGTCCAGCAAGTCAGAGGAGCGGCGCGGCTTCCGCCCCAATACGAAGCTGTACGCCGCTAACGCAGCGCGCACGCGGGGCCGCACAGGCGGCGCCTCAGATTTAGGCTTCACGGAATCCCTGCCTATCCTGAATGAGGTGATCGGTGAGGAAAAGATCTCTCACATTGGCCGCCCTCGTGGACGTCAGCCGCGCGCGCTGGATGGCCACGCAGATGCCATCTCTGTCGCCCGCGGCAAAGCAAAGAGCAGCTTGACCCGTCCAGTTCACGCAACGCCGACATCGATGCCGTCAACGCGGAGTCTATGGGTGGAGGGCAGCTCTGTGCTCAACCAAGACGTCGGCCATGCCTCTGCGGCACTTACTCACCTTTCCGACTGCGTCGCACAAGAGCGTCGCCTCAAGTTGGAGTGGGAGGCGGCACGTCTGGCGAAGATACGCGCACTGCGCGCCGTTGTGAAAGTGTTCATGCAGTCCTTCATCGATCGCGGCTCGTTCGCGAGGTCCACGAGCGTTTGCGGTAAGGTGATGTCCGACACCCTGGCGGTGGCGCGCTGCTCCGTCATAACAAACACACTCGTCGGCACGGTGCAGAACTTCATGCGTGCCTTTCGCTCGCGCCGACTGTGTGCTGCGCGCGGCCCTGTGTCAGGGCCCCAACTGTTCCCGAACATCGCGGGGCAGGAGAGTGACGGATTTACAATGAGCTTGTACTCGAGCGCACCTGGCGGGGCAGAGTCGTCGGTCAATGAATCGTACGTCTCGCCGAATCACAGCGTCAGCGACTACCTAGAGGAGGAGGAAGTGAGTCGTATCAAGCAGCTCTACTTTGACTACTTTGACTGCGAGGCCGTAAGCATCAGCTCTGCGGTAGCGTCCGGGAGCGACATGTCGATCTTGGCTTATAGTACTACCTCGTCCATATCAAGGCCCTCGAGCCCTGTCTCCAGAGGTGGAGACCACAGCAGCTTCTCTCACTGCGCCTCCACTACGATGTGAAGATGGAACTGATGGATGTTTTGTAGTGAGCATGCGCGCGGGTGCGTGCCTGTGTGCGTAAGTGCCTGGAGCTCTGTTTTGCGCTTCTTACTTTTTGCTTCCTATTTATCTCTCACAGCGCCACGCCGGAGAGGAGGGGCGCACGTGCTCATATGTGCGTGCTCGCACCTCAGCGCTTATCAGTTGCATGTCCCCTTCACTCTTGCGCTTTTGCTGTGTGCTTTGGCGTTTGCGTTTGCAACCAAGAATCGGTGTGTGCGGGTGTGTATGGCGTGCACGTGTTTGATTCCCTCCCCCCTCCTCCTACCCCGTGAGTTTTTCGTTGTGCATAACTGCTGTCGGCTGTATGCTCTGTAGACGTTTATGTAGCTCCTGCTGTAGTGCGCTTCTCTTCCCGCGCGGCCACAAGACAAAAAAAAAGAGGAACGATGACCGGCATTCGCGGCGAAAGCTGACGCAGCTGCGCCACACATCGTCAACGACACAAGGTTGTCCGCGTCCTTTTACTTTCTGACGCCCCTGCGTGCCCGTCGTTCACAGCCACTCTTTCCATGCTCGGAGTTGAAAAGGCTTTGACCGGCGAATACGGGGTGGGGACAAAGAGAGGAGAGGGGAGGCAGAAAGGGTTAGACACTCAGTGCGTCGATGTGCTTCGTTGGCGCTGCCAGTCACATCTACATGTACGTGCGAGAAAGTGGCATGAACGAATTTTTGTCATGTTGTGTCGTCGCCATCTGCACCCTCACACGTGCTTGACCCTGTGCCGCGCGGCTCTCCCGCCTCTTCCTTCGATGCCGCGTTCGCGGTCGCGGTCGCCGGGCTGGAGGCGGCTATGCTTCCTGTGAGCTCTACGCAACTCGTTTGCTTTCATGCAATGATATCGAACTCTTCTTCTCCGCGTGGCATGCCTCTCTTCTCTCCTCTCCGTTGGCGTGGCTTCGGGCTGGGCATCTGCTGCGTTGCATCGGTCACCGAACGGATCAGGCGCACAAGCAGGTGCGTGGGTTGCGACAGGGGCCGTCTTTTAGACCCCCCCATTCTTCTCGTCAGCGCCCATGCAAAGCGACGCACGCGAGTTGAATCCCGGACGGGCCGACTTCTGGGAGCATTTCTACGATCAGGAAGATGGACGTCTGCAGCAAAAAGAGCTGCACCACCGGAAGGCACGCGAAATTGTGGAGCGTGGTAGCCTCATGAACCACTACGAGTGGTTTATGCAGTATCCAATGTACGAGGCGGCATTGAAGGCCTGTTTGCGAGCGGTACCGACAGTGCTCTCGAAGGATGGCGCTACCCGCATCCTTCACACGGGATGCGGCAACAGTGACTTCTGCGATCATGTGGAGGGGCTGTTATCGGATCTGAATCCCGCCCCTTCATCGTCCTCGCGCACGTGTGAGGTGCTCAACGTTGATATCTGCGAGAACATCGTCGCCCACCTCGCGCTTTACTTCCCGTCGCGGCTGTATGCGGTGGGCGACTGCTGCGACTTGCACGTGTCGTCTTCGCCATCTATACCTTTTTCAAGCAATGCTGCCTGGTACAGCTGCGACACTGCCATGCGACTCCGCACGGTACTGCAGAGCTCCGTGGACATTGTGTTCGATAAGGGGACGGCGGATGCCCTTCTGAGCTCTTTTGCTGGCGAGTGCAATCCCAACATGGAGGCCTACATGGGTGAGGCGCTGAAGGTGCTTCGTCCAGGCGGCCTCTTGTTCCTCATCTCGATCAACAGTGAGGATGTTCTGAGCCCTTACGTACTCTCCGCCGGCGATAGGCTGAAGTCGTTCCAGCTGGCGTACGCGGATGTGATTGAGCTGTGCGCACAAGATCTTCGGCATCTTCGCGTGGAGACCCTGGGGTCCCGCTACAGCTGCTACGGGTACGCCGTTGTGGCGTCTGCGGTTGCAGAGTAGGGGGTCGCTCCTGTGAAGGGCCGCGTGGTGGCGTCTGTTAAGAATTCACCAAGTAATGCGCGGGGCGCCAAGTCTTTGAGTAAGTGCGGCTCATCACCAACGGCGCGAGGCAGCGCGAACGTGAACAGCACGATAAGCGCCTCGCCTATCCCCTGCCTTCCTCCTCTTGGTCTGCCTCTCGATCGACTCTCGTATGTCTCGCCAAGCCCCCGCCGCGTCTTCCCACTGCTTCCTCCCTTCCAGCCTACACATCTGAGAAGTCTTGCCGGGCAGACTTGTCAGCCACCGAGGTGCGCATCGTCCGACATCTTCACTCGTGCCCTTCTCCGCTCTTCATTGCCATCATGCCAGGTCGTTACCCCATGCCTTCAGCGCCGGAATCGCCGCCACCGCAGGTGGCCAAGTACGTTCATCCTGTTTCCGCTCGCGTGCTGCGCGCTGCGCCGTTCCTCGGCAACATCCCTGTCTTCAGCATTGCGTTCAGGTCATTCCACCCCAAGGTTGTGCTCGCCATTTGCATGCAGCGCCTATTCGAGAAGGGCCTCGCCAATGGGCTGATGCAACTGTCGATGCAACCGATGCTGACGGGACGCTACGGGCTCACCGGCGCCATGTACCAGCGCCTGTCCACCCTCTACACCCTGGGCTGGGCCCTCAACGCATTCATCACGGTTATGGCGGACACGTTTGCGCTGTTCGGGTACACGAAACGGTGGTACTGCGTGGTGTCGGCGGTGAGCGGCGGTGCGTTCGCGCTGCTTTACGGGCTGCTGCCGGCGAAGGAGTCGAGCGCGAAGCCTGCTGCTGCCTTCATGTTCCTGACGGCACTGTTCATGAGCAATATCGACGTCTTCGCTGTTGCCTTGTACAGCGAGCGAATCCGCCAGCGTCCAGCTGCCGGGCCAGCGCTGGTGAGCTGGATGTGGGGCACGGCGCTCATTGGTATTATGATCTCCAGCGTCATTCAGGGTCCTCTCTCCGACAATGGACTGACGCACCTTGGCGTGTACATCACAGCCGCGATCCTGCTGCTGTCAGGTCTACTGTTCGTGTTCAACCTCTTCGAAGAGCGGCGCAACTGCGCTGCACGCCTGGAGGACGCCATGGTCGAGTTCCTTCAGAACACCAAGAGCGCAAGCACCGACAGCACAGCCGGCTCGCCGCCGTCGCCACATAAGCCGGATGGGCATCTCACCATTGATAGTCGCGTGGAGGAGGAGGACGACGACGACTACGACGAGCAGAAGGCGGCCGCGATGGATGCGCAGGGCTTTGTGCGGCCGCGCATGGACACGTATTTGTGCGGTGCCGTGGAGATGAACCGGGACGTCCTTCTGCGAAACTGGCGGATGGCGTTATTCTGCCTGATTCTCACCCTCAGCGTGATCGCTAACGCACTCGTGAACATTCTTGGCACGCGGTGGGACATTATGTATGTCTGCATCGTCGTGGCGGTGGTGGTGTGCGTCAGCTCCTTCTTCACGTTGCCGCTGGCCATTGCAAAAGCGGTTGTGTTCATGTATTTCAACGCGATCCTCTACCTGAACCTGCCCGGCGTGCTGAATACTTTTTACGTCGCGAAGCCGCCATGCCTCCCCGGTGGGCCGCACTTCTCGTACACGTTCTACAACGTCATGAATGGTATTCTGGGTAACATCGCAGGCATCGGTGGTACCATGGTGTTTACACATCTGTTTCCTCACCACAGCTACCGGTTTGTCATGGGCCTCTCCGCTGTTCTGCTGCCGGCAGCCTCTATGTTCGACCTCCTCATTTTGAAGCGCTGGAACCTGGCCATCGGCATCCCTGACCACGCCATGTACATTTTGGGGGACGCAATCATCTACGAAGTGTGCGATATGCTCCTGAACATGCCCATGATGATGCTCATGTGCCGCATCGCGCCGCGCGGGTCGGAGTCGATGGTGTTTGCGCTGCTCGCGAGCATTTACTACCTCGGCACCTCGACTTCGTCAGCGATAGGCTACCTGCTGATGGAAACGATTTGGCCGGTTGTCACGCAGGGCACGTGTGACTACAGCAACGCGCCGTGGCTGGTGATCACTGGTCACATTGTTGCACCCGTTTTCATCTTACCATTGGCCTACGTCCTCCTCCCATCAGCGCGCATCAGTGACCACATTGACCACACGGGCCGGAAGGTGATGGAGGCCGCACTCCCGGAGACGCGCACTGAGGCGGCAGAGGAGCCGATCACCACGACAATGAGGCGGGACAGCTAGCGAATTGTCCTTGTTTCTGTCTGCGTTGATGGTGTAGGATGAGCAAGGGGAAGAAAAGCAAAAAAAAAACGAACAACCCGATGCGCACGGCCCACGTTATCCCCTGCAGCTCTGCGCCTGTGTGTGTGTGTGTGGATCTGGTAGCTACTTTTTCCCTTCTCGTTTTTTTTCTTCGGAGCCGGGAGGTGACATTCCTCCTCTGAGGTGGCATGGGTGGCTCAGTCATCTCGGTCCTCCTCTCCCTCGCGGGCTCACCGTCTGCATGTGTCGCATCATTTCTTCTTTACCTCTTTTAACGGTCGCGGCTTCACAGTTTTGTAAAGGAGCTTCTCCACATTTTGGAGGCGCAAGAGAGGCATTTCCACTTGTCCTCTAGCGCATCGCTCCTTGTGTGCACCCGCTTCCGTTCTTGTGTGGCTGTTTATTGCACCTTGACTGCCCATCTCCAAGTACGGAGGAGGACTCCGTCCAGCTGCACCTGTCTTGCACTTAAAGGAACTGGCACAACACACACGTATGTGATGATCGTCTCCACATGCGAGTGCACACCACAAAGCATCAAGGGAAAACGTTTGCACGTTCGGAGAACAACGAACAGTAATGAAACGCCAAAGATGACCAGGACACCCATCCTCTGCGTTTGTGACCACTAGTGCGTCCTCGTGTGATGTGAGCAGATGACGGATGCAGCGTGGTGTTCGGATAGCAGACATCCGGGTGAGCTGATCTGCCGTTCATGTATCCACCACGTCACCTGGTTCAACGCGTGTGCTTGGCAACGGGCGCCATCTCAGCCCGTTGCCTTGCGGAAAAAAACAGACGACATTTTTTTATAACAAAGGGGAGCGGGGTGGAGAGGGGCCGACTTGCAGCACATGTATTCGTCCTCTCTCCCATCGAGTTTATTTTTTAAACGCTTTTGTTTTCCTTTTTTATAGTGTATTGTATGCTTCCTTTTTTTCGTTTTGTTTGTCTGCGATAACGGTGTCCTCAGGTGCCTCCTTCTCTCTCTATCTGTGTGTTTTTCTTTTTTGTTGTTCGGGTGAGTTGTTTTTCTAGGACCTCCCGTCCTCCACCGACGACCCCCCCTCCCACACATACACACAAATGTACGGGTAACAAACATGCTTGTGGAGCCTGTGCGAGTGAAGCGTGTGAGATCGAGAGAGAGAGAGACCACCTGCGCCTGTAACAGCTCAGAAGCGGCTCTCTTCGGTGCTGCAGGTCGACTAATGACATCACCTATGTGCCGTGGCTTAACATTGTAACGTGCACGCGTGGCGCATGGCACCCCTTTGATAGTTTTGAGGAGGAACTCCCGAAGCACACGTGGGCCCCGGAAGCCTCAGCGCCCGACTGCATGTGTTTCGTTTGCTCTTTCGCTGCATTGTGCTTGTACGGCAGTGCGCCATCTGTCATGATAGATCTCACGTCTGGTGCCACGTGCACGCTAGCTGTCCCACACCGCGTCTCATGCGGCCTCCATCCTGCCTTGATGCCTTCTCTGCTCCTCGTTCTCTCTGTCCCATTTCTTTTGTTTTCCGTAAGACCTCACCGGGCGCGAAGCTGACCAAGACACGCCTCAATCTTCTGCTTACTGCGAGTGCAGCAGGCCGAAGAAAAGCAGCGGTTACCTGCGCAACAGGCAAAGCCAGTCATCAGCTCTCCGCAACACCCTTGTGGCACCCCTCGTCGACCTCAGCCGCCTCGTCGCGTGAGTGATCCCTTTGACTCGGCGCGCGCGTCACAGCCTTCGCATTTCATCTCGTGCGTCGCTTACATCGCGGCCCCTCCCGCAGACCCCTTCATGGCAGCGATGGCACGCAGAAAAACGAGCAACACGTACAACGCTTATGTTAAATAGCACGGCAAAGGCCAGGGCTGGCATGCAGAGCCAGCAGAGGGGACAGTGCGAGCAGACGTGTGCGTTGAAGACGTTAATCCGGCCTTGGTGGAGGTGGCGAAGTCCGCATCGTTCCTCGGCGAGGCTTTGCTTCTTGGTCTCCTCAAGGTATGCCATCCTCGGCTCGTATTCGTGGCTGCGTTCTCACCCCTTTTCCGCGATTTGCTCTGACGCGTCGCGATGCACGTCGCATGGGAGAAAGGCAAAGCGGTAGTGCGTCGTGGTGGTGGTGGGTAGAGAGTGCAAAACGACGACGCCGGTTTCCCCAGAACGTCTATTTCCTCTCGTCGCCGTGTTCAGTGGAAAGCCGATAGTCTCTTGAGCAGCTAATCTTGATTGCGCAAGTGACTTCGTCTGCTTCTCCGGTGACGGCCGTCTCCCAGAAGTGAAAGCACGTACGAGTTCATTGGACAAAGAAACCCGAAGTCGAGACATCGACCGAACTCAGGGCATTGCTGTTTTGTTTGTTTGCGCTGCAGCTGCTGTAAGTGCATGGGGGCACCAACGAGCTCAACGCTTGGTACGGCACAGCCTATGAACGCCCTTTTCCGCTGCACTACTCCACTGCATGGGAAGGTGGACGGTGCGTCTCTGCCGTCTCCGTATCCCGTCTCCGCACTTTGCATCTGGCTCTGTCTGAGTTGTTGTGGACATCCCCTTCAACGTCATCCCCACCACCACCACTACTGCAACCAATGTCGACATCCTTAGCGGCTCTTTTTTTCTTATTGTCACCGACGAGACGTCCTCAGTGGCAGTCGCCGTTCTTATCTACTCACTCGGCTGCGTGGTTGCGCTGTGCGCTGTTCACGACGAGCAGATAATAACAAGTCGTTCGCTGTGTGTGTGTGTGTGTGTGTGTGCGTGTGTCTGTGTGTTGTGCCTTCACAAGACATGTGCCTCGCGTTTCTCTTCCTTGGTCCCCTCACGAGTCACAGCTTCGTCTTCGATGAGTTCAAAGTATGACGTGATCAAGGTCAAGGTGCACCTGAGCGATGTGCACTATTACGTCCTCTCGCGCTTCCTTCTTTCCAGGATGCTCATGTTCTGCCGTGTTCCCGAGGACACCGCCGTTCGCATTAGTCTCGACGTCAAGAAGCACTTTGTGAACACGGAGCGCACCTCCATCACGCAGGCAGAGCTGGAAGACTATATAAGATGCTCAATGATCGCCGCAGGATTCGCGCAAGAGCACGCACAGCTTTTTTCGGTGGTAACACAATTTCACGCGGAGCGGATTCCACTGATACTCTTCATCGCTGGGCCTGAGCGGTGTGGCAAGACGACGCTGGCACACCTCCTCGCCGCACGCATAAACTGCAGCACGGTGATCAACGCCGAGGTGCTGCGCGATATTAGCGCCTCGATTGACGACAGTCTTCCCTCCTTTGCAGTGTCTGAAACAAGCTCACCAGACTCGATGCCTTCCATGTTGCGCGGTGTTGAAGTCTCTGCTGCCGTGGCAGCGGAGGTGGACAAAGCCGTGCGAGAAGGGCGAGCCATCATCGTAGAAGGCGAGAACCTGTCCTTCGCTGGCTTCCACCGCTTTCTCGAGCCATCTTTCCAGTTTTCCACAGAAGCCGTGATATTGGGTCTCGTGATGGAGACCTGTGGGAGCGAGGCGGAGACGGACGCGAGTCATGCGTACGTAAAGGCGCTTCCCAACTTGCAGCCCGTTTTCTCGACGGAGCGCCTGACTGTCTTTGCTGCCGACATGGTCGATCTTGCAAAAGGCGTCAGTGGGATCCCTACCGTTTACGTAGCGCGCTGCACCACCGTCGCCGATAACGTCTGTCTGTCCGTCTTTCTTCACGACATTGTGGTGAAGCGCATCATTGCCGAACTCAAACGCCGCGGGAGAATGCTATAGCAGGGTGCCCTTCCCCTTCTCTAACTCAGCTGCAGACTGTAGCTGCCCGAAGCGCGCAGACGGCGGACTGGGCACACCCCATCTGTTTTTGGTGGCACTCGTATCGGGGTTCGATCTCGCTGGCTCCTTGCCGTCTCTGCTCTCTGCCGCTGGTTTCTTTTCTTTACTCGCCTTTCAGCATACCCACCATACAGCGAGGGCCGTTCATGTCCATTACCGTGAGCCGAGCCAGCGTACCCGTTACCCGGCAATCTCCTCACTGTCTTCTCTCCTCTTGGGTGTCCCCTTCTTGCCGTGGGCATATGAGGGTGTTGCTGCTACAGCAAACGCTGCTGAAGCGATCAGTGGTATGTGCGGATGCGGATGCTGTTCCTTCTTGTCTCACTACTTTGCATATTATTTCCGCGAACCAGTGCGCGCCCTCTCCCCTTTGTCTTCCTCCATTCTTTCCCCGTCTTTTTTTTTGTCGACCCCCTCACACCTTCTTTGAACGCTTGTGGCCTTCACCCACCCCTTCGCCTCACATCCTCAGCAGCATCGCCACCCACGGTGGTTTTACCAGTGCTGTGCTTCGCGGCGCTCGGCAGTGCTGGTAGAGAAAGAGAGCGCCGACCCTAGCCCCTCATCTGGGTAAGGAACCCTCTGCCGTAGCCACGTCGACTCTCTTCATACACTTACAGCGAGAGTGCCACAAACCGCGCAGCTTCTAGACTTTGTTTGCGCAGATGTCTCCATTCCTCTTTTCTTCTTTTTCTTTCTGGTGGACCTCCTCGCGAGGGTAGACGGCAGTCGGCATACAAGCATGCAGAGGGTGTTGGTGCTGCTAGGAACGACGAGTGATGACGCATTTCTCTTTTCCTCCTCTCCTCTCTCGCAGCGGGCAAGCGCGAACGCCTCAGCCGACCGCCGACTTGACGGAAACTGTTCGCCTTTGGGTCAGACATACATCCACTTCCCTTCTTGTGCAGCGGGTTTTTTTTTCATCACACTGCCGCCGTGAGGCTCGATGATGCCTTTCCTCGCCGCTCTGTCCTTTCCTTTGCAGAAATGTTTCCCCTTCTTGTATCGGGTGTGGCCGCTAGTTCTCCTGTACGGCTTTTCACCACGACGTACGGGCATACACATGCGTGTGGGGCGTGCCAGCTCTCTTCCCCTCTTTTAGTGTTGAGGAGGATGACAGCTAGGTTTACTGCCTTGTCTGTGCGTTCGAATCCGTCCCACCGCCATTAGCCCCTCCCTCCCCCCATCATGCCAGCCACCGGGCGAGGGACATGATGGATAAGGGAATTTCTGGACCCTGCACTTTCGTAGAATTCATGCAAAGGATACGCCAAAATTCCGAAAGGGTGGAACGCAGAAGCCAGAAAGCCTGGATGGAACCCCTCGACTCGATTACTTGTCCTCCTCTCCCCTCTTGGATCACACACTAGCAAGTGCAGGAAATATTATGGAAGAGAGCAAAAAAAAGACGGTAAACACACAAGTGCACGACACCCTACGATACAAACAACTTGAGGGATCGTCGAACCACCGCTATCCAACTCTATCCCCATCCCCGCTGTCTTAGTTTTTTGGGGGAGGGGGTGTTTTCCTCTCCTTTGAGACGGCCACTCCTGTGCGCCTCTTGAAGCCCCTGTGACGTCATCGCCCGCCCTCGTTGCTTCGCACTTCAAGCGTCAACGTTACCGTTCCTGTCTAGCGCCGATGCCGATTTGGTCTCTTAGCACCACCAAGCACGCGGCTGTCGAGCTCGACTCCGACAATGAGGATGCAAGTAGCAGCAGGAGTAGCAGTAGTGGCAGTGACCACAGCGGCTCCGATACGGGCAGCAGTCGCTCCAGATCCTACGCGGGGTATCAACTGGGTGGGAGGCCGGGATCACCGCGATTTCCGCCCCCGTGGTACACCCCCGAGGATCCACCGTCTCGACCCCAGGACACGTCGCTTCATATCAATCGCTTCACCGCTGGAGCGGCACAGCGAGCCATCACGGCGCCAGCGGTATGTACGCTCCTGATGAGACCCTCTTCGCCTGCTGCGACCGTGCAGGCAACTCATCAGCGTGTGCAGAGCGCACAGGAGCGGCATGTACGTAGGGAGTACGCCTCTGGCGTGAACACGCCGCGAGTTCTATCTGTGCGCAGCAGCAGAGGCGGCTCATTTGCCTTTGCACCACAGGTGCTAGAAAAGTACAACACCATGAACATTCTCGTGCTAGGTGCACCGCAGGTGGGCAAGTCGCTCTTTATCAACTCGTATCGGGCTGCCATCACGAACACGACGCGGTGGCCAGCCGCCCCGGTGGGCATCTCTGGCTTTTACGGCACCACCACGGTGGAGCCGTTCCCAAATCATGCGCGGCAGCCAACGTGGCTTTGCATCGATACACCGGGTAGCCTCTACACCGAGAAGCACGCGGTTATCCTGGAAAAGTTGACCGAGGGAATGCCCTGGAAAACGAAATTGAAGGGCCCCAATGCTCTCACGCTCCCCCAAATTAAAGACATCTCCCCTATCGCTGCCAACAAGGCGCATCAGTGCATTATCGTCGTACCCGCCACAGACCTGATCGAGGACGATGGATGGGTCAACACGTTCCTGTGGCGCAATCGATACCGCCCTGCTGACGGCGTTGACGACATCGTCTTCTACCTCAAGAGCCTCATTTCATCGCTGCGCGCCCTCATGGATGATGCATCGCCGTTTGTTGTGGTAACCAAGATGGATAAAGTTGGCGGGGCGGGTAACAGCGGCGCGTGCGCTGCTCTCCTTTCCATTCTCGGTCAGTGCGTGCCCGTGAATCGCGTCTACTTCACGGCAGCCGTCGAGAATCGAGCGCTCCTCGCAACGGGGCGTACCATGGTGCTGGAAAGCAGCACCAAACAGAATCTGGTGCGGCTGCACGAGGACATCTGCCTCGCCGTGCAGTGGCGCAGTCAAGTGGACGCCATGTAGCACAGTGATGCGGGCAAAAAGGAGCAGATCGGTGCCGTATCACAGTTGACGCTCGTGCACCAGTCGCAGGGCAGCCCTGCTATACAGGGGCTTTTGCTCGAGCGGCGAAGGGCAGGAGCGTGCGCGCCTTTCATAGCACCTCGAACTTCTAAGGCGCCCCAAGTCCATCTCCCCTTTCCGCGTCCGCCATCAGCGCCTCTGCTGTCTGCGTGTGGCTCTCGCGCTTCACTCTTTTTGCCGTTTCGTCCGGCGCTCCCCGCGGCAGAGAAAGCATGTAGTTGCTACCCACACTGCTCGTCCTTTGCGCCTTTCGAGGCCCCCCCCCTCCTCCCTCCTTCTCAGCATGGAAGTGCGTGTGTGCGTGTGTGCCGGCCCACAGGCCGGAGGGCCACTTTGTCTGCGCACTCGTTGCTACCGAAAAGAGCGAAGTCGGTGCTGCAAAGGTGTTTTTCGTGTCGTTTTGCGACGAAGGGGAACGTAGCGGATCCCCCCGACAAAAGACGCGTCGTCGCCTAACGTGTCCTGATGCGCTCTCTCCCCTTCACTTTTTCTCTTTTTGTTCGAGCACCAAAAAGAGTGACGCAGGGCACTCACCTGAACGGCATCCGTTGGATTCCGCCTCAAATGCAGCATTGTGCGATGGCAGCGCCGCATCGTGCGTGGCCCACGTCCCTGCCGCGCTCTTCAGTTCTGTCTTCGTTCAGCCATGCTTGTCTCTCCTTTTATGCACCCCCGCCCCTCCAACCCCTCCCCCTCTCTTTCACATCCTCGTACGCGCGGTGCTGCCGTCGTATCGCTGACGACAGTGTCTCGCGGAGCCGCTTCGGCTTGTCCTTGCGCCACCCCCCTCCCTGCCTTGCCCGCACCTCAGAGCAGCAGTAGGCAATGAGCGCTGAACACGATAACTTTTCCTTCGCGCATGTTCGATCCGGAGATGTCCTCTTTATGAATCGAAAGTGTCTTGCCATGAAAGACCCGCTTGGCATGATCTTGTGTGGTCTCTCCAAGACGGAGAACCGCTTTGACCACGTCGGCATGTTTTTGAAGATAAGCGAGGATGAGCTCCGCAAGTACCCCGAGGCACGCAAGCGCATCGCGGAGTTGTCACCGTCAGGCACGTACGTGCTCGAGACGAACATGCGTGGCATCACACTGTACGCAGCGGAGGGGCGAGTGAGGCGCACAACTGCCAATGAGGTGGTCTCGCGCTCCGTCAACGTGGGCGACGCCGAGAAGCAGCAAGAAGCGCAGGAGGCGTTCCTGGAGCAAATGGAAACCATGTACAGCACTCCGTACGAGAACGAGGTTTTTCATCTTATCCCCTCCATCTGCAGTCCTCCAGACAAGATGGACAGAGTGCTAGCTGCGCGCAAGTTCCACACACTTCGCCTCGAGGTGGCGGCCCTCACAGAAATGGCCAATACGCATCCTAGCCAGGCGGAGGTCTACCGTGCCGTCGCGCACAAGTACCGGCACGCGCAGTCGTTTCTTCTCTCCACCTACTTTCCCCACTTGGCCTCCACGTCGCCGACGGACGCACTCGCCGTGAACTGGAGCACCGGCCACTACTGGATTGACGGGGTCAACAACGCCGACAAGATGGTCTGCTCCGAACTCATCTGCAATCTGTGGCACCGTGTGGGTCTCACAGTGGGGTATGTGCCGGCATCCTCCATTCGCCCCTTCGACTTGCTGGACAATGAGCGCTTCAACTTTGTCTCGCCGGCGAGTGAGCTCGGCGAAATCGTTCCCATTAGGATAAGCAAGCCCTACGCGCGGTACTGGAAGACGCCGAGCGGAAGCGGGCCGGCGACGACGAGAAGTGCCAAGGCTGCGCAGGCGGCCATGACAGAGGGCCAGCGCCTCAAGTTCTACAACGACGTCTTCACCAGCAGTGGACGCCCGCCGGTGGGGTCGTTGAGGGCCGCCGCCGCCTCCTCGGAGCCGCTCCCGTCTCGGTGGGTGGTGCAGTCGAACACGCGCAGCGACGTCATTCCCAACTTGTGGTTCCGCGTCTTCTCCTCTGGTGTGCTGTTTGCCGCCTGCGCGGTGCCGTGCGCCCCTTTGACGCTGCGGTGGATGGAGGGGCAGGTGGGACTGTTCTTGCTGCGCGGGAGCGTCTGGTCCGTCACGTGCGGCGTGTTTGCCCGGAACGTCTCGTTTGCCGCTGTGCAAGCCCTTGTCCTCGCGGCGGCAACGCGCCGCTGCAAGGTGTCTGGGGACGAGCTGGTCATGGGCTCGCACACGCGCAGCAACCTCGTCGACACACGGCATCCGTACTATTGCACGGTCGCCCTCTACGGCCTCTCCGCCCTTGTGGCGCATCTTGCAACAACACCGTTGCGCAACGCCAACATCTCCTACCACTTCGGCCCCGTGCTCCCCGGGCCCATCTCGATGCGGCGACTGTGCAAGGGGAACATTTTGCTCTCACCTACCGCCGTCTTGTTGCCCTTCCAAGCCTGCTGGCTCTCCTGGTACGAGACGGCTGGGTCCTTCATCGTGCCAACACTATCGTCCGTGTGGCGTCCTCGAGAGGACCTGCTCGCACGCCCGGAGTGGCCGCACTACCGGAGCGATGCCCTTCTCGGCGCCTTTGTCGCTACGCTTCTCACGGATGCATTGTTCTACCCGATTGCCGCCGTGGCAACACGCCGATTCATGAGCGACCTATATAAGCCGCAAAGGCCGCCGAGCTTTGGACGATCCCTCTACGCAGGCTACCGGTATCGTCTTCTCAGCAACCTTGTCATCCTCTCCTCATCCACCGCGTACCTGTACGGACTTGGAAGCATCTAGCACATCCTTGCGCGCGGGGTAGAAAAGTCGTGCGTGCCGGCTTACTGTTTCCTCCAGCTGTATCTTCGTGGCCGCATCATCGTCACATGGAGAAGGTAGCGCCTTCGCCAGTAAACGAAGACTCGCTCACATTATCGCATGACACCGACATGCACAGTAGAAAAAGCAATGCAGCACCTTGACGTCAGTTGACGTGCAGACACGGCGCTCGCAGGTACATAACAGCTGCCACACGTCCGGAAGAAAGAACATTAGGAACAACACGCGCAGCAAGAGAGAACCCATCTTTGTGCAAGCGGCGTCTGCGATGGTTGATACCTTTTGCCCAGCTTCTCTTCCTATAAGATCCTCCCTCGGCGTGTCAACCAGACTCCGCTGCTCTCTCGCGCCGTGCCCTCTGCTCTCGTTCTCCACGCTGAAGTGCGTTCCGCACACCGGAGCGACGCGGTATGCCATACGCGCAGCCCCAATCATATTGAGCGAAATCCGTTGTTCCCCTCCCCACACGAACACATCCGTGTGTATTCAGAGGTCTACAAGTTTGTCGCGTTCAATCCGGCTACACAAATTTCTGTATATTAGGATGCGGACGTGCCGTTGGCCGCGAATACGGCGGGCGAGCGCTTGCCCTCGCTCTTTTCGTTGCCCCTTCCTCTCCGCCCTGAGCTGGCAGGTGAGTGTGCACCACTCCCTGAAGGAGAATTGGGATGCCAGCCGATCCAGTATACCATACTCCATAGATCCCCACTCCGTCCCATCTCCCTCTCTCACGCGATAGGAAGTACGCCAGACAGGAATGTTGTGAATGCGGCTGTGGTCTTGATGGTGCAGAGGTGGGCAGGGGGGGGCGGGTGCGCGTGCGCTGAGTACTGATGAGCCGATTGCAAAAAGGAAGCTGTGCATGGGCATTCTCGTGCATCGCTGCGCCTCGCGTGGCCTCGCGTTTTTGCGGGGCCCCAGACGGATTACGCCGGCTGCCGACGGCACCTCCGGAGCACCGAAGACCGGGGAAAAGGCGGGCGCCCTGCGCACGGTGGGGATCCTGACGGCCGATGGCTCGATCATTCATGCTGCTGAGCGAGGGGGTGCAGGTGCCCGAGGAGTGCATCTGTCGCCTCGAAGGCCCCGCTCACAGCACGCGCCCGCTTCCGGAAGACGAAGCGGATGCGGGCGTGGGCCTCTGCGGAACGCTCACCCTGTCCAAAACGGCATCGCTGACCCCTATTACCGAGGCCGGCGCATGATGCAGACCGTCATCTCGACGATCTACGGCGCCGCATTCAGCGGGCGCAACATGACACCAGCAGAGAACCGCAACACCGCGCTGGCCTTGGAGAGGGCCTTCGACTGCTTCCTCACTCCGGCGCGGCTCTCGCGCGGACGATAGGCCCCGTGGTCCTGGTGTGTTTAACCGCGAGCAGGGGCATGAGACGGGGGGGGCACGGCAGAAAGAGAGCACGCAACCGCAGAGCAGCGGGAAATCGGGGTGCCGCTACAGGCACGCAATGAGAGCACGGCCTCGCCGACCGTGTGAGTGCGCCGCGCGCATGAGGTGCCTTTTGTTTTCTTGTCTGCTGGAGCTGCGGCTCACCTTCATTTGGATGGCGCCTCTGCCATCGCTGTTATCCTCACGGGTTATCAAACAGTCGTGCAGCCAACGCGGAGCGACTTCATTCCGTGGCTCTCCGTCCATGCATGAACCACGGCCGGTTGCATCAAATCCGGCGAAAACCCCGCCGACGGGCCGAGCCGTGATCTTGCACACCAAGCGGCAATGGCCACAACTGGTGGCACGGGGAGGGGCGACATGTAACTGGAAGGACGGTGGGCCCGCACTCCCGTCTCAACACAAGCGGCAGACATATACCCGCTTCTACGCCTTTCTATGCGCGACGCACTCTGAGCATTTCAGTGTGGCGTTGGTGTCAGCGGCAGGGTCTTACACGCACACCACAAGTCGGGTCGATTTCAACGAATACGCTGACTCGCTCAATCACGTCGCTGTTTCTCCCTTCTTCTGCCACTCCCCTCTCCTCTCTCACGCGAACGAAGAGGTATCGACTCTCTCCGGGTAAGAGCTCGTTGGCCCTATTTGCTGCCTTGTGTTGTTCTTCCGTTCCTCCGCGGCCCGCACCCCTTCGGCCCGCATTTTTTCTTTGAGTTTTTTCTAGTTTTCGGTGTGAACCACCCGCTTTTCTCTCTTTGCTCTGTTTTGGCCTGCAGACAAACTCTCTACGAACAGCCTCCCACCCACCCACCCTCTATACGCATACAGACAGACATAGAGGCGCACCGGGGCAAATACGGTCCCTCGTCGTCGCGTCGCTCTTTTTCGTCAAGCCGGCAGCAAACCGCACGCCTTTTTGCGTCCGCTCTTCTTTGCGTGCAGCGAGGCACTTGTCCTCAGTAAAGGCACCGAGTTTCGTTTCTCCAGTATGCCGCCGAAGGAAGTCGAGCATGGCAGCGCATCGACGGAGCTGCTGAACCAGTACGCCAAGTACTTCCCACATGTCCTCTTCACCAGCGATGAAGCCTTCGAGAAGCATGCCGCGACCCTCGATCCTGAGGCGTACAAGAACTGCGTAGATCTGCCGGAAGGCGAGGAGCCGCCAGAGTCGAACCCGCGGGAGCACATGTATGTGCTGACGACGCTGGTGGGCCGCAACCCGACCACCGCCGCCTTTGTGGCCACGCGCGGCTCGGACCCGTCGGAGAAGGTTGTGGCCAAGTTTGTCATGCTGAACGATGACCGGCAGGCCACGTACGCCCGAAGTGAGCTGCACTGCCTTGCCGCGTGCAAGCACTTTGGCATTGTAAAGCACTTCGACGACTTCAAGTCCGACGACAAGCTGTTGCTTATTATGGAGTACGGCAGCGGCGGCGACCTCAACAAGCAGATCAAGCAGCGCCTGAAGGAACACCTGCCGTTTCAGGAATACGAGGTCGGGCTTCTATTCTACCAGATTGTGCTGGCCTTGGACGAGGTGCACAGTCGCCGCATGATGCACCGTGATTTGAAAAGTGCCAACATCTTCCTCATGCCCACCGGCATCATCAAACTCGGCGACTTCGGCTTCTCCAAGCAGTACAGTGACTCCGTCTCGCTCGATGTGGCGTCGTCGTTCTGCGGTACCCCGTACTACCTTGCCCCGGAGCTGTGGGAGCGCAAGCGGTACAGCAAGAAGGCCGATATGTGGTCCCTCGGTGTCATTCTGTATGAACTGCTCACCCTGCACCGTCCCTTCAAGGGGCCGTCGCAGCGCGAGATTATGCAGCAGGTGCTCTACGGCAAGTACGACCCGTTTCCGTGCCCTGTGTCGAGCAGCATGCAAGCGTTGCTGGACCCGCTGCTGTCAAAGAACCCGAACGAGCGGCCGACCACGCAGCAATTGCTGCACACGGAATTCCTCAAATACGTGGCAAACCTGTTCCAGGATATTGTGCGTCACTCCGAAACCATCTCGCCTAGCGATAGGACAGAGATTCTGAGGCAGCTGCAGGAGAGCGGCGAGCGAGCCCCGTTGCCGTCGTCGATCCGCTATGGCGTAATGACCTCACAGGTGACCCACGGCGGGTATCTGTACAAGTACGGCTCTGACTACCGCTGGAAGAAGCGTTACTTCTACATTGGTGACGGCCAGCTGCGCATCTCGCTGAGCGAGAACCCCGAGAATGACGGCGTGGCCCCCAAGTCCGTTAACCTGGAGACGGTGGGTGACGTCTTCCCTGTACCTGAGGTGTACTCGCAGAAGCACCCGAACCAGCTGGTGCTGTGGTTCAACAACGGCCAGAAGATCATCGCGTACGCCAACACGATGGAGGACAGGGACATGTGGATCTCAAAGTTTCACCGCGCATGCGGTATGTAACGGCACGGGCCCTGGCTGCACGAAGAGGAAGAAGTGTAGCTGCAGGGTGCAAGAGGGAGGAGGAGGGGGAGGAAGACGGCAAGAGTACAGCTCCATCCATGAGACAGGCTACAAACGGTCCCGCGCGTTGAAGTGGCGGAAACAGAAGGAGAAGGTCACGTTTGCACCAAGCGGGTCTGTTTGTCCTTCTTGTCGCGCTGCCGCTGCAGCTCTCTCATTCTTGCTTGAAGCGTGTGTCGATTGCGGCTTGTACGTGGCCGTGTCTCTCCCTCTCTATGCATCGTTGTGTGCCACACGTCGGTCAGCAACGCCATCGAGTGGCTCGTCCTCAATCTCCCTTTCTTCGTTGTTGTCTATCGCGTCCACCACTGTGCGTGTGCCCTTGCTCATTTGGGCACCGCTTGTTTTCTGTTTCTACATGTACCGCCATCACCCGCCGCCCTGTGCGTCTCTTCGCCTTCTATACGCAGTGGTCTACTTGCTTTGCACCCTCTCTCTCTCCCTCTGTGTAGTTGGATTTTTCTGTTCGCCCTCTTCTCATATCCATCCCCCAATTCTCTGTGGAGCACTAGCAGGGAAGCGCGCACATGCAAAGTCTTGCCGCGCCAAGCGCCCTAAGAATACACGTAACAGTCAAGAAGCAACGCGAGGACAGCCAGAAAGACGAAGAAGAAGTGTCAGTGTGCGCTTATCCGTTCGCCCCTTTCTCCCTCTCTATCGCTGGTGCCGTTGCCGATGGGGTTGCTGTGTTGGCACCTACCGTGTCTCTGAGTGTGCTCGATGTGGTTTCCTTTTCTTGCTTGCTCGTGGTTTTTCCGTTGTTTTTCGTTCATCCACCTGTTGTTCTCGCTATTGCCTGATTGCCTTCTATCATGTGCTCTCACCCTTTCGCGCTCGTTCTCTCTCAGCACAGCCCTCGATCGCCATGCTCACCCAAAGCTGTTTCACTCGCGTTTTTTGGAGAGGGCAGGGGTGTCTCCGTGTCTTCTCTTTTTTCTCTTGGTCTTGGTTTTCGTTTTCCCGTTGAATTGCTTTGTTTCCGTCCCAGTCGCGTGCGCCAACGATGCAAGTGGATGACGGGCTTCTGCTGTTGTGGTGAGACGAGGCGTGCGCATGCAAAAAGTGCCGAGAAACCTCACTCCCCCTCGCTCGCAACGGCATGTTTTAAGGCTCAAATAGCTATCCTCTCGTTTGCGTGTTTGCATGTTGTTTCACTGAATATTCGAGTGAATATTTCCCCGATGCTTTTCCTTTGTCTCATTCTTTCTCCTTTTCCCCACCTCCCCTATGTCACCACCTCTCCTCCACCCGTCGCCTTTTCTGGTCCTGCAGCCCACCGTCTCGAGAGAGAGACACGGCACCACTTCAACCTCGTTGCCTCTGTCATCACTCCCCTTTCCTCGCCCACCTTCTGTTTCCGTTTCAGGCGATGCACTGCAATCTTTTTTATTAGTTGTGTTCATGGTGGGTGAGCCCTTTCGATACTGCTGCTGCCGCTGGTGCGGCAGGCAGAAGCACACATGCACGCGCACCGCTCTAGTTGTGTTGGTACTCCAGCTCGACTTCTGCGTAGCGAGGTCGCCGACTTTGTCGCTTTTTTTTCACCTGTCGCTCTCCTCTCGTGCACGGTCAGTCACGATGTGCACTCCTGTGCTTTACCTGCGCACGTCTCTCACCACGGCTTTGCCTCTCTCTGTGTGTGGAGCCCCGTGAACGCGCGGATGTACCGGCATGTACTTTGTGTGCGCACTCACTTGCATGACTCGAAACGCAAGATAATGGTGATGTACATAACCAACCACTGGTCGGAGACCCCGCCCCCTGCTCCCATGCCGTCTTTAAGCGCGTTTATACACACGTGGCATGATTCCTGCCACTCTGTTTATCAAATGACTCATGTGCAACTCCTCCCTGCTCTCTGCTCTCTGTGTCTCGTCTTTTTTTTTGCCGTCATCGTGCTGAACGCCAGTTGTTCTCTGTCTGTTGGATAGCGCCCCCCCCTCCCTCTCTTTTAATTCTGCTCTCCGGTTTGAGTCGTATTTGCGTTGTGCTCTTCTGTCTATCCCCCCCTTGTTCTTTTTCTCGCTTTCTTTTTGGTCATGTCCATGGCCATGGCCATTTGTCTTTCCCAATCCCTCATTTTGATGGATTCTTTTCTTTTGTCGCTGCGGTGCCTCGTCGCTGCATGCTGTGCGAGCGGGTCTCTGTTGGCGGTGATCGGTCTCGTGAACTTTATGCGCGGGCATGGTCGGTACTGCGCGCCGCGACACCGCATTTAACGGCTTTCCCACCCACCCATCCCGCCGCTTCGTCCTTCCGCCCTGCAACCGCGTGCGCTTTTGTTTTCCTTCCTCTTTCTTTCTCTTTGGCTTTATAAGAAAAACTGGAGGACGGAGGCGCGCCTCACAGTGCGTGGTATCTCAGGGTCCACGACACCACCACTCTATTTCGGTGGGAGGAAGCCAGGGAGCCCCTCCCTACCCCTGTCAATGCACAGCCACCTCTGGTGGTGTGACAGGGGCAAGCGTCTGCGACGTGGGGAGGTCAGCGCGATGCGCCCCTACTGACGTCGGCGATGCGGTCCTGGATGGCGTTGCGTCGGAGAGACCTGCGACAATGCACAGGTTTGTACCACCTATATGATAGGCAATTCATCAGCGTAACTCGAGCGTGTATCCTGCCCGGCCCTCACACTGCCCACTGGTGGTGGGGCGAATCTGAGCCGCCCCGAGGCTGATGCGCCAGGCGACTACCGGCATAATAAGGCCGGATGTGGGCAGAGTTTGAGGCAGAGGCCGTGCGCCGACGACTGCGTCGGCGCACTGCTTTAATCTGTGTCTACCGCTGCTTTGCGCCACGGGCCTGGGTCTGTGACATGCCGGGGCCGAGTGGAACTTAACTTCTGTTCTAGGGTCGAGTGTACAAGTTGAGCAAAAACAAAGAAGCACCTTTCAATCTTTTTTGCCCACTGTCAAGGTGTCTTAGCTCCTTCTCTCTCTCTATGTGGAAGCCACCAAACACAGGAAGAGGCCCTCACGAACTGTTCTCCTGGTGGGTGCACTGCGTGGGTTGCAGAGGCTGCACTGCTGCCCGCCCCTTCCCATGTGCCCTCCATTTCTCCCGCCTTCCTTCCACTTCTCTCTCTCTTCTCGCGTTTGCCTCCTCTTTGCACACCAACGTACGTCATGCAGAAATTGTGTCACGCAACAGGAAAGATACGCAAAAAAAAGAATAATTCATCTGTTTCTCATTTCCCGCCACACTCTTTTCTTTCTTCGTTTTTCTTCGCTTCCCGCTCCCTTCACTACGCCCAAATCCCCGAGCCGCACACTCCGTCGCAGCACTGAGCGAACACGCACGCAGACATTTGAACATTTACTAGACGAGGAAGAAGAAAAGGAGAGGTACAAGTACGTCCCACCCTCTTTTCTTTTTTTTTGCTGTTTTTTTGGTTTCTTTCCGTTTTTGTTGTTTATGTGTTTCTCTTTTGTTTTGCTTTCTTGTTCCTTCAAATTGTCTCGTGCCTTGACTTCCTCTTGTCTCTTCCCCTCTCCCAACTCCCCGCTTCTCCGTTTCCAGACGTCTGCTCTGTCGCCTAGCTTCCGCGTTCTAATTTATGCTTGATTTAATTTCGTTTTGAACCGGGCTGTGCTTGTTTGCCTCCACTTTTCTGTCTGAAGCTCCCCCCCAGCCACCCCCCCCACACACATACACGCATACTAGTCGTCTCCTCATCTCTTCGCTTTCTCGTCTCGCTCTACCTCTCTGTCAACACCCTTTTTTCTTGCGCACTTCTCCTGTGTGAAGTGCCCTGCGCTCTTTCCTTCGCTTTATTCTCATCCGTTGGCCCATTCTCCCCGCAAGCTTTCCACCAGCCGCTGATCGAAAGAAAGGCAGCAGCACGGTAGAAACTACATCAAAGCACGACCTTGAGCGACGCCATCGGCTTTCACTTGCTCATCATCCGATTCTTGCACGATCGGCCATGTCGCAACAGCAGTGGACACCCGATCAGCGTCGCCAGCAGATCGCGGAGATGCTGCGCAACAAGGGTGTCATTTGCAGGGACTTTCTTTTTACCGGCCGCTGTTCCCGTTCGCCGACGTGTCCGTACATGCACGTGGCGAACGGGGAGACGCGGCCGGTGCCGTGGAGCGTGTGCACGTTCTTCACGCAAGGCAAGTGCCTTCGTGATGGCTGCAGTTTCTTTCACGGGACTCAGGCTCAGCTAGAGGAACTGCACGCGTCCGGGGCGCCCGTGTACCGCCCGCAGGACTACATGAAGGTCGCGGTGCCTCCCGCCGAGTACCTTAATCCGGATGGCAGCATTGCCACTCACCTCTCCATAGCCGCGCTACCCATGACGCCTGCGCTACATGTTGTGCACGGACCCACCGTGCCGCACGAAAACGCCGTCAACTCCCTTCACCCCGTTTTGGTCATGCAGCCGAACTCGCAAGCTATCGCACCAACCATGTTCGCCTCTCAGGGCCATACAGCGCACCCCACGCCGTCGCACTTCGCTTTCTACGCTAATGCTCCCATTGCATCGCAGATGCCCACCCACTCCGCCGCCACTGTGCTTCAGCCGGCTCTGCACGCTGTGCAACCGACGGCATTCTACCAAGCCACAAACGCGCCGCTTACGCAGCCACAACAGCACTTCGCACCTGTTCCGCAGCTCAACACGCCTCAGCAGCACCAGCCCACTCAACAGGCACTTGGCAGTCATGTTTATTTCCATATCCAGCCCCACTAGGTGCGACTCTAAAGTGGGCGCCCCGGGCACACTTCACTTTTACGATGTGCTAAGCAAATAACGGGCAATGCGAAGGCGTGACACTGGACGCTTCCGTGCAGCTTGTGTGGACGTACCGCAATTCGGCAGCTGTTCGCAAGCAGGCTCTTCTGTGCTCTCCTCCTCTGCTCGCGTTCTGTGCGCTACGCCCTCTGCTTCTCTTGCTTCCCTCGCTCCCGGACCCTTCCCTGATGACTGGGGGCACCAAAGCGACCCATGAGGGCTCCATAACCATTTCGGTGGGAGGAAGCCAGGGAGCCCCTCCCTACCCCTGTCAATGCACAGCCACCTCTGGTGGTGTGACAGGGGCAAGCGTCTGCGACGTGGGGAGGTCAGCGCGATGCGCCCCTACTGACGTCGGCGATGCGGTCCTGGATGGCGTTGCGTCGGAGAGACCTGCGACAATGCACAGGTTTGTACCACCTATATGATAGGCAATTCATCAGCGTAACTCGAGCGTGTATCCTGCCCGGCCCTCACACTGCCCACTAGTGGTGGGGCGAATCTGAGCCGCCCCGAGGCTGATGCGCCAGGCGACTACCGGCATAATAAGGCCGGATGTGGGCAGAGTTTGAGGCAGAGGCCGTGCGCCGACGACTGCGTCGGCGCACTGCTTTAATCTGTGTCTACCGCTGCTTTGCGCCACGGGCCTGGGTCTGTGACATGCCGGGGCCGAGTGGAACTTAACTTCTGTTCTAGGGTCGAGTGTACAAGTTGAGCAAAAACAAAGAAACACCTTTCAATCTCTTTTCTTCCGTGTGTGTCTGTGCTTAATTCGTTGTTCTCTTACTTCCGTAAGCTTCTGGTTTAAATACAAGTCTTACTTTTCTTTTTCCTTTCTCCCTCGGTCTCGTTGTTTTGTCTCTTCCGCGTGCGCGTTTTGCGTTTTTTCTGTGTGCTTCCTCCCCGCGCTTCTTTTTGTCTTGATTTGGCGCGCCACATGCGTTTGTTTTGTGTGTGCGCCTGCCGTCAAATGTGTATGTGCCCACGTTACATGCTCTCCTGTTCTCTCCACCACCACCACTGCCGCCTCCCTCCCTCCCTCCCTCCGCGACTGCCTCCTTTTAAGTTTTTGCTCTGTTTTGTTTCTTTTCTTGTTTTCTTCACTATGTTTTTCCTCCGCCCTCCCCCCCCCCCTGTCACTCTTCTTTCGCTTCCACACGCCCGCCCAACCCAACCCATCGTGCTCTCGCTCATTGTCCGTCTTTTTGACGGGTTTAAGCGCGGTTTACAGGACTGTGGAAAGAAAAAAGGAAAACAGGAATGAGAGGGTCGAATCGGCGCCGCTTGCTTTCCTCTTTTTGTTGTTGTTATCGGCTCTCCCCCACCATGCTTTAAATCAGGAAAGGCAGAAATCGAAGACGTCGCTGCCTATAGAGCTTTTTTAGCAAGCGATAAAAAGACAAAGAAAAAAGCGTGACCACGAGTTGAGTAAAGCCGGACAGCCAGCACGCAACGCGGTTGATGCGCAGCCGCTACCATGGCCGCGACTTGTTTGCTTCCGTTTGTTGTTGTGAACGTGCCTCACACCGATCGCTACGCGAGTATATAGCGTTGCGCAGTCCGGTTTTTTTTTTTGCCGGGGTCACCACAGAAGAAGCGCATGTGGGCGACTCCTTTTTTCTCCCTCTTTTCTGAGCACCTCCTAATGGCCGTGTCCGACGTTGCAAAACCTTTCCGCTGCTCTTTTCTCAGCACGTTCAGCGATGGTACTGCGCCTGCGAATATTTGGAGAGCAGTGTGTCATGATCTGTGCAAACATCCTTGAGCGTGTCCTTGCTGAACAGACTTTTGGTTGAGCTTGCGCGCGATAATGGCCGAGGTGAGAGACACAGCGAAGGAGGGCTGCGCCGTCTCGGAGACGGCAACGCCTAAGATAGTTGGGCTGCAGATTTACGCCCCAGTGATAACGACAGAAGTTCTTTGCGTTTGTAATGATACGAGTGTCTCTTTTATTGTTGTCGTTTCTGCCCCTCTGGGCTGTTTTTTTTTTCTTCGAGCATCTCATACTCGCCTTAGACGTGTGTCTACACAGAGGCACACACCGCAAACTACGGCGAGTGGAAGTCGCGGGTGCGAGTGCATTACGTCTCTGAATTCAGTCCATCCTTCGCTCGTGGTTCGATAGGGGCCCGCAGGAGCCCATCGATGAATCTGAGCGTGTTGTTGCCTTCCCTTTCCTCCCGCTGAAGCACATGAACATGCTAACTTGAGGAAGGAATCGCTGACGCTTTCAGGTTCCATCTCTCACATTTTTCTTCCCGTTCTCTCTCTCTCTTTGTCGTGTTCCGCCTTTCGCTTCCTCAACAAACCGGTACTTTCAGCTGATGAGGCTCTGCTGCTCAGCCTGGAGGTTGTTTTGTTTCGTTCTCCCTCTCCTCTTTTTTTCTCTCACAAATGACCTCTCCCTTTCTTGCTCTCTTCCATTTTGCCTTTTGCTTGATGTGCCGGTTTGTTCTCCGTCTGAGAGTCAACCACTCGGTTTTCTTCTGTGTGTCGCGGAGTTGCTTTCTTTCTCTCTCACAACCTGTGTTGCGCTAGGGCTCGTCAGTTACCATGACGTCGTTTTCGCAAAGGTCCAGGGAAGAACAGAAGAAAGATGTCCTCAGCTACATTCTTACGCACGCACGTGGGCCTGTATGCTCACCGCCACGCACAAACGAATGCACAACCGCACATACCACCTCATCCTCGCGGCGTCACATCCACACGCAGAGTGGACGCATTAATTTGTACTTTCAATGCGTGCAACTGTGCGTGTACGTATGTGTTTGCGGTCCCCTCTTTCGCTTTCATCACGCGGCTGTGATTGTGATTGTGTGTGCTGCTGCTGCTGCTGCTGTGGGGCTTTTTTAAATATCCTTTCCGCCCTTTGTTTTACCTGTTTTTCTTTGCTTGTTTGTTTGTTCCTTTCGCTTCTCAGTATGAGCGTTCTTCCAAGCCGTTCTCTGTCTTTTCTGTGCTTCGTGTTTTTCTCCGTTGTATGTTCTTTATTTTTTCCCTTCGTTGGTGGCGTGCTGCTGTTCTCCTTTCGTCTTCCCTCTCCCCCTTCCTTCTCCCTCTCTTTTTTCTGTTTTTCGTTTCGTATGCGTATCACAGGAGACCACTGGGAAGCTTCACCGTGCAGCCTCTCTCTCTATGCTCGCGTTACCGTGCCTGTCTCACCGGCACTCGTCTTGGTATCAACTTGCGGTTCGGCAAAGAGGGACCCTCACCTCTCTCTGTTCTCCTCGCCCCATGTCCCGTTGAGATACGCGCGGTGGTGGTTTTTTTTTCATCAAACAGTGTATGGCGCGTGTGTCCCCTTCTTACAACAGCAACGCAATCGAAGGGCGTCGTTTGTTTACGCTGGGTGTGTTGCCTTTGCGTTCATTTCGCCCCCCCCCTCCTTGCTCTCCTTCTCTCACTGTGTTTGGTGTCCCTGTGAACGCGTAGGTGTGACGCTATTCTCTTGGCGCACATGGAATGAGCACACATGAGCAAAAAGAGGCCCTTTTTTGTGTGTGCGCGCGTGAGTGTGTGTATGTGTGTATGTATATGTGCGTGTGCCCGTCTGTAGGCACTTTACTGAGCAAAGGAGTCGCGGAGTCAAAGGATGATGGGTAGCGGAAAGGTGGTGAAACGGCTTGTCGGTCCGCGGAGATGCTTCCGAAATGTCGTGAAGAAGGGGTCTCGGAGGTTGGGTCGTTCGGCGGCTGTTCCCCGGAGCCCCCTCCATTTCTCCCCGCGCTCTCTCGCAGGGATGCGGTCGTGTGTACTGGTGCCTCGTACACTCCCCTTGTTTTAGTCTGCTATCCTCGTTCGCATGTGCCCCTCTCTAACACCCTTTTCTTCTGCTTGCATGGGCACCCCCGCCCCTCTAATAACATGGAGGTGAGGCACATCGAAATGGCGTACCCTGAAGACGTGGTGTTGGGGGTGGGCACTCCTGAGGACTCGTCGGGAGACGGCCTGCTCGAGGAGCTTTTCCCTGAGGGACGACACCATCGCCAACAAGGCGCGGGCGCACGGAGCAGCCAGCAGAACGGCACGCTACCGGTGGAGGTACTCTACCTCTCACGCCGCAGTTTGGAGGGGGCTGTGATCTACATGCAGGCAAGACCTCCCACCTGGAATTCGACACACTCTCTCGTTGCCACCTCCCGCACCATGCGACGCTTCGCTGCGATGCAGTATGCCGTGCTCAGCGGCGCTAACGGGCTCGTGCTCTCCACCAGTAGGCCAGCAGGTCGTGGGTGCGCCGTACCTTCCACAAGCTCTGCGGTCGCATCGGATCGCGGGAGTCTTGGAGGAGGCGTCGGACAGCATGCCCGCTGTCTTGGCCGCGTGCGATTGTGCGCCCTCAGCCAGCGTACCGTAGGCGCCACGTCGCAAGCTCCGCGCGGTGGGGCCGGGCTTACCAGTCTCTCGCAGCGCATGCGCGTGACCGCAGTGATGCAGCAAGGACTGTGGCCTGCGCATGACCTTCCACTGCTTTGCACATCACCTGCCTGTACGGATAGCAGATGGGCCGGCAGCGGCCGCTCGCCTCTGGCCTTTGGCCTACACGAGGCATCCGCTTCACGGCAGAGCACTCTCGCCCCCTCCCCCCATAACCCAGAACGGGTGCAGGAGGGCGTAGAAAACGCTGGGCGGCCCGTGATGGCGCTGTCCCCCTGACCACGCGGAGCAGCAAGGGTGCTCGTATCAGTGGCCCGCACTCGTTGCTGTCAGCCTCGCACCGGTAACACGCCGTCGTGCGCACTCCACTTTTGCGCGAGCGACGACGCACGCAGCGCGTTGTTCTCACATCCCACGGAGGTCTGCAATCCGCTGCGTGCGCCGCCGCGGCAGGAGAACGCAACGCCGGCGCTGCCGTATGGTGTATGGCGGCCCGTGGCGTCCCGGAACAAGAACTCGTGACTCTCTCGAGACACAAGCAAGCCTCACTGGTCAGTGCCAGCACCGCCCTCTACGCCGAGACAAATTTGGCGTGAACACCTCGTCGGTGAAGAACCTCGGCGTGGAGCAGGCTGAGGTGCTCTGCGAGATCTAGCGCCCGCAGGGTGCACGGGATGTGCCGGTTCTGCCCCCGCTTTCCGAATGGCTCCCTTTCCTCAAGATCACTACCTCACTGGATGGCGATGCTGTGGAGGTGATGCGAGCGAGTCCGCCCGAGGCGCGGGACTTCCTCCATCGGGCGCAGAGGCACTCCGTCCGTCCCCGGGCATCGAGGATAGTGAAAAAGCGCCGCCTCCTCTGCTCTCCCTTTCAAACCCTTCTCCTTTCTCCCCGTGGATGGCTGCGCGGTAGATCACGAGAACACGGAAAAAGGGAGAAGAAAACTGAACTATTGTGAAGGCCACAACGATGCGCATGTCTCTGTCATCGCTCCTTGGGAGAAGTGCACAGGAGGGACAACCGCGCTCGGCTCCTTCTGTCTCTCTCAATCTCTGCAGTCTCCCTGCGACGCGCATGACATGTGGAATGCGTAGCGGAGGAGACAACAGAGAGACTTGACAAGCGCCACGCTTAGAGCAGCCTGCGCAATCCCTTGTCTCCTCGGTGCCTATCGCGCCATGTGCAGGGCATGTGTGCTCACCCTCCCCTCCTCGTCCCTTTCCCTCCTTCCGACAGGTGCATCTCGCCGCTGTGCAGCGAAAGCACGCGAGCAGCAAAAGAGTCGCCTCACTTGTGACTGAGGCGTCATGCGGGTGACTGTGCGACAATGCAACGTCTTTGACCCGGCGTTCATGCGCAAGGTGAAGCGCACCCTCAGCGCCTACAAAGAATCCATGGAAACGTCGGCGAAGAAGTCGATGTCGCGTGAGGCGTTCGTGGACATTGACGAAAAGGGCGCCGCGTGGTATCTGGGCCACATGCATTCGGCTGCTAACATGCTTGCCGACAAGGTGAAGGACGCGGACTTCATTCTCGAGATACGCGACGCGCGGCTGCCCTTTACGACGGAGAATCCAAATATTCGCAAACTAACCGCCGGAAAGCCACGTCTTATCATCTTCAACAAGGCGGAGCTGTCAAACGAGGACAGCAATCGCGCGATTCAGGAATACTACGAACGGAACGGCGCCTTTGCTCTCTTCACCAGCGCGCGGCGGTGCTGGAGGGACGTCGTGGAGGCGGTGCAGCGCTTCACCACGCACATTCTGCCGCCGTTGCCGTATAAGACAGTCGCCCACGTTGGACTTGTTGTGGGGATGCCGAATGTGGGCAAGTCGACGTTGATCAACTCCCTGAGGCTCGCCCACGAGTATCAGTTTCACCGTGAGGACTTCCGCCGCTCCAGATCACCGGAGACGGTCTCCATCACACCAGGCACCACGCGCGGCATGAAGCTGGTTCCTCTCTCCAAGGACCCATCCGTGGTACTGTACGACACACCAGGTCTCACACTGCCCGGCTGCTTCACGAAAGAGTCAGGGTTGAAGCTGGCGGCGTGCGGCATCATTCCCACCAACGACGTTTCCCTTCCGCAGGGCATGGTAGCGCGCTACATCTACGACATACTTGTTGCGTCCGGCTCATCGGAGCACATGGCCGAGTGTCTGCATCTTCCGCGTATTCCAATCAGCTTCGATGACTGCGTCGCAATGATCTGCGAGCGCAGCGGCACAAGTGGGCAGACCGAAATGGGCAACCTAGACCCCGTTCGCGCGCACCGGTTCTTTGTGCACGACTTCACCATGGGCAACCTGGGAAAGATCACTCTCGACGTGCTACCCCGGCGCGTGCTGCGCAGTGCTCAGTCGTCGACTCCGCTGCTGGAGGGCGGAAGCAACACCGCAGCTACGGACGGTGCGCAAGCCGCCGCGGGCGATGATGATGGCTATGTCTGGACGCACCATGTGGAGACGAGCGACGTGGTCGAGCGCTATCCTGACCACATGCGTGATGTGCTGCAGTCGCTGAAGGGTCCACTTCATCACGACGGTGTCCCACGCCGACGTGGGACACCGTCCGTGAAGAGCGTAAACAGCCCGTCCGACTGCACCGTCATCAGCCGCAAAAAAGGACCTATTAGCCGAGCCACGGCGTTCGATGAGCAACTCAAGCGCCACACGCGATTGGCGCCAGGACGGTGATGGATTTCGATGCGCGCCAAAAAGATGCACTCTTCACTGCTTGCATCTGCGCATGTGAGTTCCTCCGGCCGCCGATGCTTTTTGTGTAGTGTTCTGCTGTCGTTGTGCCGTGTGCGCGAGCTTCCTCCCCTTTTCCGTCCTCGGCACCGAGATTTTGGTGATTCTAACCAACACAAAGAGCCACGAAGACTTTCTCAGCTGTGTTTTCCGCCTCACGCCACTATGGATACTCCCTCGTCCCTACGAGGAAGCGGCGTGTAACCAGCTCCACTCTCCCTCCCCCCCACACACACACAAACGCACACAACTGCACCGGGGAGGTCATTCAGGCGAAACGCCAAAAGACGGCTGTGCCGCCTCTTCTGTTATGCACTGCTCGAAAGCATAAAGGCGACCGCTGTGTGTGTATGCTCGCCGCGAGCTCAACGCGCGCGCACACGCCTACGCATTCAAAGACGCTCCCCCCTGTCACTCCCTCTGCTGTTCGTGCCTTTCCTGACTTCGTTCTTTTTTGTTGTTTCTGTGCCTTTCTGCAGGGAGCACGGGCAGCTAGCTGTGCGTGCGCACAAGAGGAATACCTGTACTTGGAGGCTGCCGCTGCTGGCACTCGTTTTATGTCCATCGTCGCAGCAATGGCCAACACATCCGCCACCGCCTCCGATGAGCTGCACCGCACCCAGCAGTACCTCGTAGAAGTCATTGACGAGTGCGTCTTCGTTGAGCGCCAACGCGAGCTGACAGAGCGTAGGCTTTCCTCTCAACTAGAGGCGCAAAAGGCTCTCGTTAGCGACCTATTCGTGGTGCTCCACGATGTGTGCCGGTACACGTCCACCATGGAGGAAGCCATCTTAACCACGCTGCTGCACACTTTACCCGCCTCATCGCCTGCGCACCAGCAACTTCTTCAGTGCCGCAGCAGGGTTCGTGAGGCGCTCACGCGCCTTTGGCGAGGCCGTGGCGGCGACCGAGAAGACAGCGTGCTCCTTCCCGCCACACCGCGAACGTTTAGCGGCTTGAGAGCGGCGGACGCCCCCATCATATCGCATGACAGCGCAGCTGGGGCTGGCGTACAGGTGATGCAGCGACTCGTCGAGCACGAGGCTCGCCTCCTGGACGCCCTGGCCAGAGCCACGGCCAGGATCGAGGCAACGCGCGCGGCTGCAACGGCAGAAAACGGCGAGTTGGAGGCACTTCGTGCCCGCATGAACGAGCTTACCCGCGTCGTCAACAGTAGCAATACAGGGTTGTTGAAAACCTCGCCGGAAGCCTCTGCTGCGCAGGCGCCAGAGGGCGTGTCGCCAGCCACTGCACGGTTCGCAGAAGCACGTGTACTGGCGTACGAAAAAACAGTGCAAGCGCTGAACAGCGAGCTTGCTCTGCTGCACGAAAACTACGCAGCGCTCTCGCACGCCAGAACCCGTGAGGTGGATATGCTGAAGCAGCACATGGCCGACGACCAACGCAAGCACGAGGACCAGATTGCTGAGTGTGACGCGGTGCTAGGCCGGATGTCCCTGGAGCTTGAGCAGCTGATCCAGGAAAACGCGCAGCTGAAGCACAAGCTGCGTATGACAGCCGAGCCTGACTGACGGCAGCAGCGAAACTGTCGCTTGTGTGGGTGGCAAGTAAAGTTCTGCTGCGTCTTCTCCGCCCCAGCACTATGTGAGGCGTACGCGAGTGCTTTCGCACGTTTCCTACAACTATGAGCCACGTGGAAAACCAGCAAAGGCGCAAGGCCGTCAACAACGCTGCCTTCGAGGGGAATGCCAGACTCCACTCAGCCATCCGCTGCACTCCTGCTCGACGTGGACAGCCAGTCTCCATTCTTGAGCGCTCAGCAGCTACCCTCATCAACCTGAACATGAGCTTCTGCATGTGTGCCTGTGTATGGACGCTGCAGCATGTCTCCCGTCGCGAAGCTTCCTTGGATGTCCGTGAATCCCTCCAGAGGATGATGGACTCAAAATGGTAGATTCATTTTTTTTTCATCTCTGCGATCCCCCGTCTGTCTCTACTCCACCGACGCATATCTTACTTCGGTGGATTTTTTGTTTTTTTCTTTGCGTGCGTGTGGGGGGGGGGACTTGGCGCGCGCCCCTCTTCTGCTTTGCCTCTTTCGCATATACTCGTTTACCTTCCACTGTGTGACGTGAATGTGCTGTGTGCACCACATGCGGTAATGGACGATGCTGCCCAGTAGGACCAGCACCTCTTTTTTTTTTCGCATTTCTTCACCGCGGCGATGGCCTCTGAAGAGCAGCCTCGATGGACGCGGCTACCGATCCGGACGCGTCCGCATCGGAACCCGCTCGCCGAGAATGACGACGAGCACCCGGAGTGCCCGGCACAGTTCGAGAAGCGCTTCTCGGAGTTCTACCCTGGTATGGCCAACCCAGTAGTTGAGTTCGTCGATGTCGGTTGCGCATTCGGGGGCATGCTCTTCTCGCTGGCGGCGGTGTTCCCCACAACGTGCATGATGGGGCTCGAGATTCGGCCTAAGGTGGTCAGCTTTGCACAGGAGAAGGCACTGGCGCTGCGCCAGGAGAACGCGGCGTCCTTGACGCAGCACTATCGCAATGTCTGGTTCGAGCAAATGAATGTGATGAAGTTTGGGTCCAACTGCTTTACGAAAGGCCAGCTGTCTCGTCTGTTCTTCTGTTACCCGGACCCGCACTGGAAGCGCAAGAACATCCGCCGCCGCATCATTTCACCGGGCTTGGTGCAAGAGTACGCGTACTGGCTGCGCCACGGTGGTCTAGTGTACACCGTCTCGGATGTAGCTGAGCTGGAAGAGTGGATGGTACGGTGTCTCGACGACTCGCCACTGTTTCGCCGTTTGGCGGAGGCCGAGCTCAGAACGCCCGAGCATAAACAGGTCCTCGATATTGTGACCGGTGCCAGCGAGGATGCACAGCGCACGGCGCGCAAGGGCCTGCAGAAACACTTCGCCGTGCACATGCGCATCTGAGCTGGCATTCAACTCCAGCGTGTGTGTCCGTGCCTGTATGTGCGGGTTGTGTTGAACTGTGGTATGTTTTCCGTCGAGTAAGAGGATAATCGGTTTTTGCATTCATAAGCGTGGCTGCCGTTCCGATCTGCTGCACAGGTCGAGCAAGGCCCCCTCCGAGCAGCTGTACCTACACAAACGACCGCCCGTGAGTCTTAGCAGTTGGTTATCTCTGTAAAAGATCCCCTGCTTTGGGGTGGGTGGGTGGGTGCTCACCATGCGCAAAAGCCGCGTAAAGAGTGGTGCCTGAACCAGCTCTAACGCTTCCGTTTAGCTTCTTCTGCGCACGCCTTCCTGTGCCGAGCAGATGATGTGTTAGCGGCCTCTCCACTCCGCCTACCCACCCACACACGCGATGCCGCCCACTCTTCCCACTCATACGCCTCCGCCTCCGCGCTACCACCGTACGGTGCCTTTTTCTCCCCATTCCCGACTGTTGTGTTGCGCGCCATCGGTTCTCTTCTGCCACACGCAGTCTATCTTCTCTTTTTCTGTGGCTCTGTTCGCCTGCCGGCTCCCTTCTATTCTGCCTTCTTGATTCCTTGTGATTCTTTTCCATTTTCCGCCGCCAATCGTGATGCACCAACACCTGCCACACACACGCATATACATGTATACGTACACCCCATGTCAGCTGCCTTGCCAGAACCCACTCAAGAGGCAATGGCCCCGGCGTCTGCGCTCCTGTTTCGCGCGTAGTTGTGCCAACGAAAAAAAAAAGAAGCCCGCGCCTCCACAGCCCCGACTTGAAATCACCTGTTCTTTGTGACGTCTCTCCTTTCTCGTGGCATGAAAGCACGTGCCATGTGCGTGTGCCCGTCTGTAGGCACTTTACTGAGCAAAGGAGTCGCGGAGTCAAAGGATGATGGGTAGCGGAAAGGTGGTGAAACGGCTTGTCGGTCCGCGGAGATGCTTCCGAAATGTCGTGAAGAAGGGGTCTCGGAGGTTGGGTCGTTCGGCGGCTGTTCCCCGGAGCCCCCTCCATTTCTCCCCGCGCTCTCTCGCAGGGATGCGGTCGTGTGTACTGGTGCCTCGTACACTCCCCTTGTTTTAGTCTGCTATCCTCGTTCGCATGTGCCCCTCTCTAACACCCTTTTCTTCTGCTTGCATGGGCACCCCCGCCCCTCTAATAACATGGAGGTGAGGCACATCGAAATGGCGTACCCTGAAGACGTGGTGTTGGGGGTGGGCACTCCTGAGGACTCGTCTATTTTTTTTCTCCTTCCCACTCGGCCCTTTGTTGCGTGCCGCAGAATGCGGTGACAAGTTCCTGCTGAACTGCTGTTTTCCGCTGCGTCTTTTTGTTGTTTTTGTTTTTCGTGGCGGTGGTATGTGTCTATCCTGTCCGCTGCCTTCCGCATCACCTGATGGATGCTGCGCCGCCTCCCTGTCTGCGGTGGTACGCTGTCTGCTATTGTGCCGAGTGTTTCGTTTTTGCTTAGTCGCCTGTGACTCGCTCTTGCCACCCTTTTTCTTTGTGCTCCCCTTGAATTTTCAGCAGTGAGGCAGTTGGCGATGATTCCTTGATTTCCCTCGCATCATATTTTCTCGGGCTCGAACGTAGCGGTCGAACCTAGTCGCAAACGCACCGGCTTTTTGACCGAGTGTGTGTTTGTTTGTGTGTGCCCGCAAACAATGATCAGACGCTGCCCAGTGTGCGGCACGGCTGGCACCTCTCTCACGAGGCCGCGTAATGTTCGGAATCCTGTGAATATTCTTTGTGTGTATGCTACTAGCATATCCCCCAGCTTCGTGTGCAGTGACGTGCCGGAGACTCTGCGGGAAAGGATGTGTATTTTTATTCTTCCCCATTGCGTGCCACTGAGTTCAGTCTCTCCCACCAACCAAAATGGTCCGTGCTTCGCCACGTAAAGCTCTGTAGCAAAATGCGGCTGTCGCTTCAAGGAGCGCCAAAGACGTATGCGCGGGCACCGCCGACAAAAATCCCGGGTGAGAACCCCTCCCTCTCTTCTCCCCCCCCCTCGCTGGGCAGAACAACCGACGCCCGTGTACTTGCTCTGTATACTGAGCCGTGAGTGTGGCCAACTCTTTCCTTGATCCTCCTCTTGTGTTCAGGGCTCGAAAAGCGCAGATCAATGGCCAGCACTCGCGCCGTCAGGCCAGCGTATTACCAAATCGTTATCCTTCAATCTTTTTCGTACCCCATTTCAAGTGTGAATGCACCTCTTCGCGCTGCTGCTGCTGCTGCTGTCGTTGGTCATCGGGCTGATGCTCGCTGTGCCAGGACGAGGTGCTCGCAAGTGCTTCGTCACAGACGCAGCCCCGGCCGTTCCGTTTGGGCTTGAGCTGTGCTACATGCACTCGCACAATACATGCTGCCTCCCCGGCAATGATAAAGATATTCAGACGGCATACAGTGCCTTGGTGCCGAAGGGGCAGGGCTGTGTCGCGGGCAGCCAGCGCATTTACACCTCGCTCTACGCGCTGCGCCAGTATCTTTGCCTGCCCTGTGATCCCAAAGAGCCCTTGTACCGCTTCGAGAGCGTCAAGGGCGACATGGTGGACGGTGGTCTCGTTCCGCCGTCCACCAACTCCGTTGCTGGGGAGCAGACGTGGCGCATTTGCCGTTCCTTCCTCTACGGCAAGGAGGGCACGCGGAAAGGGCTGTGGGGTCACGATGGCTCTCGCTACGCTGAATGCGGCGTCATCGTGAGCTCCTGCATGTCCACCCCCGTCTTCAACATAACTGCCGCCTCCTTTCAGTCACCGTCGCCCTCGTGCGTAGCGTCGAATGAGCTGATCATTCCGTCTATCACCTTCCGTGGCTCCCCTAACCCGGCACTCGAGATGCTTTCAATGGTAACGCAGAGCATTCCAGACTTTCAAATCGTCATTGTGAACGACAGCGATCCCAACTACGACTACGACAAGACACCGTGCTTCGGCCGTGACGCCACTGCGGCCGTCGCCTCAGCGACGCTGTCAGGGTGGGTGTCTGCAGTGGCACTTGTGCTGTTACTCTGGCTTTGAGGTGGAGCCCCCTGTGTACAAGAAGGCGTGCATTCGGTTTTTCGCGAACCCCACTTTACTAGTCATCAGGCTCACGGTGGAGAAAGGTCTCGCGCCTGGGATATCCCGGTGTGCGATGCGCTGTCAACAACCGTGTACAGGCGGCGGCTGTACCGCCTGTGAAATTGTTTGCATCACTAAAGAGGGCAGGCGAAGACTTGTAGAGTAACTGTATACACTGCCGCGTCCTCTTTTCGATCTTCATTGCTTTTATTTTTTGTATATCATTTTGTGTGCTTTCCTCGGGGGAGGTCTGCGGCGGCCAATGCAAGGTGAATGGTAGTCTTTTGCATATGCTCTGCCTAATGCGAGTGTCTTGGATGACATCACCTTCGCACCGCCGTTCCGTCGGACACCCTCTTCATTGGCTTCCGTCTTGTTCGTCTCCCATCTTCCTCAACTCCGGTGTACAGAGGCAAAAACAAAAGGCACAGCTTCACGTATGGGCCTCGGTCTGCGTGTCCTCGTCTGCGGTTGCTCGGCATCTGAGTTGAGCGACGCGCGCACGGCTATCTATAGTAACGCTGAATCTGCTTTCACTGTGCGCTGGAAGGCGTCGCACACGCTTCTTTCCATAGCATCCGTGCAGTGGGAGCATGGCAGCCAACTCTCCTATGATTCTTGGCACGCGACCCCTCACAAGCATCTTACCCACCCACCCACCCACCCCCACACACACAAAAGCACCTGCTTCGAGACTCCCTTAATTTTGTCGATCGAGTGCCGCAGTTTCGTGTGCTACCTCCGCTCTTTACGCTGCTCAACTTCCTCATCCCTTTCGATTTTTCCCACAGTCATTCGCCGCTCTCGCTGTCACTCCTGCCACATATGCCGACAAGGGCACCACAGAGGTTTGCGTGTGACCTTTTTTCTTCGCTGTTTCGGGTGCCGTGGATGCCGCTATCTGTTGACTCTAGCGCAACCCTTCTTGCAGTTGCGCTAGTCGTTGTGCATATCGTGATTCTCGGCGGCATCTTCGCCCATTTATGGTCGCATGCTCCGAAGAAGCACGTGCAAGCCCCTTTGTCGGCAGAGGAGCGCGTCGCGATTCGTCAAAAGATGCGCAAGAGCCACTGATGGTCTCAGCCTCGTCGGTGGTGCTGGCGTGTGTCGCGGTTTTATTGCCGCTGAGAGCCTGCGACAAGAATGGAAGATGGAACGGGTGCTCAAAAAATGATATGCTGACGCGGAGCGAGTCAGCGTGCACTCTGCCACTTCAATGGCATGCTTCGCCACGCACTGATCTTCTCTTCGCCCCGTTGTGATTCCCTGCTCATTTGAGATCTCAAAACGGGTCATTGTAGGCCTTTGCCTCCTCCCACCCCACCCCCACTCATCCACCGCCTTGATGATTGCCCGCGAGGACGGGGGAATCCCTCTTGGGCGACGGCAACAAAAAGAGGCGGAGACACTCGAGCCCACCTGCTCGCTCGAGTCGTGCCACCGAGGGCGCCGGCGGAGGGGTACCGGATCGGTGCGCTCCCCCACGCTAAACCGGGCATTCGCCCGCTAAGCCAGGATCGGTTGATGCGCGGGGGTGGGTCGTGCGGTTCACTTTCCGGCTTCCTTCTCTCTCTTCTTCTGCTCTCCACTTTGTCGTGAGTGTGTGCCATCCTCCGACCGCGCCCCACTACCTCTTGATTGCATCAGTGAGACACCTCACGCGCACACAATGATAAAGGCGGTAGCGATATGTCGTCTGTTGCGGAGCAGGTGGAGGCTGCGTGGCCCCACAGGCATTGCAAACCCTGACAAGGCGATTGCATGGGGATCAATCAGCGCACGCGGTAGCGGCAGCCAGTATGACCAGGGTATCGCTCCCCACGTGGAAGGGCAGGCTCGCTCAATCAATCGAGCCGCACCTAGAGGGCTTATCCGGGGCTTTGCACACGAGGAGCAAGTCCCACCTCTGCCCAGCAGCTCGAAAAAATGACCGGGTTTCCCACCACAACGAATGGGAAGAAAAAGTATGCGCTTACAAGACACATCACACTCACCGCTGAACGGGCAGAAGGGGTGCGAGAAAAAAAAGCGGAGAGTGCGTGGCAGTCGGTGTTACACGCACGAGAGTCGTTTCGCTAGGCGACCTCTAAGGCGCAAGCGCGCTCATGTGTGAGTGCGCCTTTGCTTCTCTCTGGGACTCGGTGTCTGCCGGATCCCAGATGGTTCGGCGCGCTTTATTGTCTGCGCTTGTGGAGGTACGCATGCTTGCGTGACCCGGTGAGACCCTCGGTCGAAGTTGCGCGTCGTGTACCTAGACGCGCCGGCGACCAACAGCCTGCCTGTGAAGCATGCTTTTCTTTTTCTGGCTGGGGCTCAGCGCGCGGGCTATACAGCGTTGCAACGCCATTGCAAGTGGTGCGTTGCGCCGCTGCCAAACAGCTCGTCTCGATATCTCGGATACCATGGCATCACCGCCGCCCCTCTTTCGCACTTCTCTGGCTCATCTCTCATCTATCCCGCGATATTTCGTTTCTTCTCACCAACACCGCCGTGACGCTCACGCAGATGCCGTCTACATGACTGCTGGGTGCAGGGTCATCAGGATGCTCACCTTTACCGTCCTTGTGCTTGCTACGCTCGCCCTGCTTTGCCATCACCGAAAACGTGCGTACGCTAGGAACACGGTCGGCTTCTTGCACGCTGCAGCAGGGGCAGGTGGTGGTGGCGAACGTGTGTTGTGGGTCGCCTTGGACGGACTGCAGCACGCCGATGCAGCCAAAGGCGTGAAGCGGCAGTATGTAGTATTTACAAACGAATACAAGCCAGAAGACAGGTTGTCGGCCGAGTCGTCCGATCAGCACCTCCTTTCCCTCGTCGAAAAACAGTTCAGCATCCGCCTTCTTCGGCCTGTGCGCTTTATCTACTTGCGCCCCGCCGTGACCCGGTGGCTGAGCGGTGACGCCTACCCACGTCTCACGTTGCTCTTGCAAACCTTCTGGGGCGGTGCGGCCCTCTTTTATGAGGTGGCGATCGCAAATGCGGTGACGCCGATCGTGTTGGAGACGGTTGGCGTGCCATTTGTTTATCCTCTGCTACGGCTTCTTGCTGGGTGCACGGTGATCTCCTACACGCATTACCCCATCGTCTCCTCCGCCATGACGCAGCGTGTGCGCATCGGGGAGGTGAGTCACACCAACGCACCGACCGTGGCACGGAATCCGATGCTGCGTTGCGCCAAGGTTGTCTATTACGAAGTTTTCTCGCTCCTGTATCGCTGCATGGGCTTTTTCCCTAATGTGGTTCTGACAAACTCGTCATGGACGCAGAACCACGCGCAATCTATTTTTTGGCCACGCACGTGCATTCGGCTGTACCCGCCGTGTGACGTTGCTGGCTTTGCCGCGGAGTCTCAGCCACCTGCGCTGCGCAACAACCGCATTGTCAGTGTCGGCCAGTTCCGACCAGAGAAGAACCACATGCTGCAGCTTGTAGCTTTTCATGCAGCAATGCCGCGGCTGCCGATGGATGCCAAGCTCGTCATGATCGGCGGCGTACGCAACGCGGATGACCGGAAACGTGTTGAGCAGCTGCACGCGCGCGCAAAGGAACTCGGAATCGAAAAGCAGGTCGAGGTACTCATGAATGCGACAGTGGCGGAGGTGCGGGCTGAACTGGGAAAGTGCGTCATTGGGCTTCACACCATGCGTGACGAGCACTTCGGCATTGTGCTGCTGGAGTATCTCGCTGCTGGCTGCATCCCTCTTGGACACCGGAGCGGTGGTGTCGAACTTGACATTGTCAACTCTCCCGATTTGGGCTTTCTCGCCGTTACGGCGGAAGAGTACGCAGCCGCCATGGTCGAAATCTGTGAAATGCGGCTGCGCGATCCAGAGCGGTACGTTCAGTTCCAGAAACGCGGCAGCGAGCATGTCAAGTCATTCGACGACAGCAGCTTTCGAACCCGTTTTGTTGAACTGGTCAGCGAGTATGTCTACGCCTGCTAGCGAGTCCGTATGCGGATTTTTTTTTGATATCTGTTGCACGCTCAGCACGGGCGATGCCCACTCTGTTCGACAGGGAATGGAAACTGACGCAAAGAAGCGTATGCATGCGTCGCTTGGGCGTTAACGCCGCTCCCAATTCACTACTGCAAAACATTAAAAGATCGCTGGACAATACCCTAAAACTGCGCCCCGCAGTGCACGGTATCTGCTATGCTCGTGCATAGCATCGCTACTGGTTCCGCGCACCTTTCCTGCATGTCAGATTGGAGACATCCCCCTCCCCCTCACAGACTGCGCGGCGCTGTGCACTGTGAGGGTGAATGCCGTGTGTCTCCATGTTCCGTGATGTCTGCGTTTCCGGGCCGCTCTCTCACCATCGCGGCCAGGAAAACATGTTTGTCCGCCTTCCCTCCCCGACTCCTTTGCACCCTTTTCTCTCGCTGGAGCGGCTGCTCGGCCCGCACACTCACAAAAGCTTGCAGAATTTGTGCACATCTCAGTCGCCCTCTACCCACCGCCGCGCGTTGTCCTCGCACCACGTACACGTGTGTTTCTCTCCTCTCAATCCCTGTTATCTGTCGGTATTCCACGCCATGTCGTACCGGTCGAGCGAGGCGAAGAAGGAGGAGTTCCGGAAGTACCTGGAATCCACGCAGGTAGTCGACGCCCTCACCCGCGTCCTGGTCAACCTGTACGAAGAGGAAGAGAAACCCGAGGACCCAGTGGACTACATCAAGCGGGTTCTTGGTGGTGCTTCTTCGGCCGACTACGAAGCACTGCAGCAAGAAAACGCGCGTCTCCGCGCAGAGGTGGAATCGCTGAAGAAGCAACTCAGTGGACAGGCGCAGTAACGTGCCGCCGTGTCATCCTCTCAAGCGAGGCGTTGTAGCGTCTGTTCGTGCGTGAGCGCCCTCTTTCCCTCTTGTCCATTTTCCTTCCCCGTGCCCCTCCTGTTCATCCGTAGGTGACATGTACATAAATTGAAAAGGAAAAAAGGGCACGTCTCCCAATGGTCCGCGTCACAGAGTGGATGCATGCCATCCCTGTGGTATATGCGTGCTGGTTGATTTTGAACTTCAGCACACGTAGAGACCCTCCGGAGCAGCGTTCCAGGGAGACTCTGCCGCGCCCGGCATTGTCCTTTTCATCTGTGACAGCACATCCTTCTCTTCGTCGATTCTTGTGCAGCTGTGGTTGCGATTTTCGTGATGCCGTCCGTTCCAAGGTCGTGACCTCCCGTTGCCTCCGCTTGACTCTCTGGGCTTTCGAATCTCATCGTCTACCTCTTCTTCTTCGCATTTCTCGACCGCACACTTTTCCTTGGCCTTGTCGTCTACAGTCCTTTCCGATCATTGCCATCACAGTTGCTTTCAGACCGCCGCGTGTGTGCTGCCGCGAGCAAGCGCCGCTGCGTTTTCATAAAGGGCTGCCTGCACCTCACCCCTTCCCACTCCTCTCCCCCCTCCCCATTTCTCTTTATACAGTACGTCTGCCATACATGCAAACTTCTCTTCGCTTGCATAAACAGTTTTGCTCACACGCACACCACCAATTACTGTTCTCTTCTCCCCCCGTTCTGCCGGCGTCGCCAGCCCCCGCCTCCCCCACCTCGCCGTTCTCGTTCATACGTGCGCGTGTCCTTGTGCTTTGTTTGCTTTCCTGCGTCTGCCCTCCGTTCCTCTACTGCTTCCTCCGTCTCACTCGTCGATTCACGTATTGGCTACCACTCTGCACTGACTTGTCTTACTGGTCGCCGCAGCGCTGCCTCGTTTGATCGGCGGCGAGCACCTTGGAACTGCTGTGTGTGTGTGTGTGTGTGTTTTCCTTCTTTCATTCCTGTGCTTTGTGGATCTCTTGCCACCCACACGATGATGGATCACCCCGCCGCAGTGGAGGAGGGAGAGAAGAAAAACAGCAGCAGCATCTCGTACGCAACCCCGTGGGTCGCCAACGGGCTGTCGTGGGCAAATCAGCCCAACAAGCCCTTCCGCCTGGCCATCTCGTCCTACACTAAGGACTACCGCAACTACGTTGACATTGTAGAGAAGAATGAGGACAACGAGATCGTCTGCCGTGCCTCCTGGGAGCACTGCTACCCTCCGACCAAGGTTTCCTTCCCGCCGCGCCCTCTGCAATCCGATGTTGTGATCACCACCGCAGACTATTTGCGTCTGTGGGAAATCACCGAGGGTGGCCCAAAGGCAGAAAAGACAGCCTCCACCCGTGGTGACCCGCAGCACGCAGCGAAGGCCAAAACGATCAACTCTAAGGTGACGATGAAGCGCGTCTTCGACAGCGCAAAGCCGAACGACTTTTGCTCGCCAGTGACCTCGTGCGACTGGAACAGCGAAGACATCAACACTGTGGCGTGCTGCAGCATCGACTCCACGGTAACGCTGTGGGACGTGGAGACGGGGGTGCAAAAGACGAAGTTGGTGGCGCACGACAAAGATGTCTATGACATTGCTTTTGCCTCTGCTCACACCTTTGCCAGCTGCGGCGCTGACGGCTCTGTGCGCTTCTTTGATCTGCGTAACATGGATCACTGTACTATTCTCTACGAGACGCAAGGGCTCTCTCCGCTGCTGCGCCTGGCCTGGAATCAGTTTGACCCCTACTTCATCGCCACCTTCGGCATTGATAGTCCTGACGCAGTAGTGATTGACATGCGCTATCCCACGGTGCCGGCCTCCCAGCTCTCCCAGCTGCATCAACTGCCCATTAACAATCTCACATGGTCGCCACAAAACGCGCAGAACATCTGCACGGTGGGCGAGGATGGTCTGGTGTGTGTGTGGGAGGCTAGGGCGGAAAAAGGTCGCTCCATCTTATGGTGCGACTGCGAGGTGCCCATCAACAATGTGGCGTGGCGCCGTGCCCAAAACGAAGACTGGATGGCCATTACCACCTCGAAGGGCGCTCAGCTGCTGCCGTTGTAGTTAACCACGCGCCGCTTCCAAGTGATGCGGTTTTACAGTTGTAAATGCATAGAGCGAGAAAGGGACAGGTGTGCCGCACCTCTCGGCGATGACAGCCGCCTCTCGGCTGCGCGTCCGCGTTCTCTTTCAGTATCACTGTCAACGCTGTGTACGTATGCTATATTGTTGTCTTCTTTTTCTTGGGTCTCTGCTCGTTATGCAACGAAGAGCCACTCTCTCTCCCTCTTGAGGCGTCAGCTTCTGCCTCTTCTCCGCTGCACTCGAATGTACGTGGCAATGGCGTGCGCTGCGTCAGTGTAAGTTCCTTGCCTGCGTAGTTATCTCTTTTTATAAATGATGTGTATGAGTATGCGTGTGCGTGCGCGTTTACTTTCTCTTCTATGCGGATACAAACACACGCTGTTGTGTGAGCGAGAGCTAGAATGGAAAAGGGGAGGTTTTACCGTTGCAGCTTGGGCACTCTTTGGGGTGCAACACCCATTCAGCTTTTTGGCAACACGATTAGCTAAAACACCATCGTGCAGGACAACTTCGAGAAAGCATAGTGCAGCCGACAAGCATGTTGTGGTGGAAAGGCAGGGCAGAGCCGCACAACGGCTGTAGCTTTACAAACGGCACCACAACCCCTGTGATGAGACTTACAAACCCAACAAAAAATGCGTCACCTTTCCCGCCCTCCTTTCGCTTTTTATTTTGGTTACTGATGTTATGGTGAGACGCTCCCCCGTCCCCCACCCCCTCTCTCTCTCTCTTCCCATCTCCGTCGTCCGGTTGCACGCCCGCGCTGTACGGCGAATGCTCCTCCCACTCATCTTCCGAATCTCTTTTCTTTGCTGCTTGTGTTCAACCTGTATAAACACGAAAGTTTTCTCCCGTCCGGAAGCGGCCTGTGTCGTCCCGTTGCACTTTTTTCTCCTCTCTTCCTCATACCGTGCGCCCTTCGCGCTTCACTGTGAGGCGTCTGCTGAGGAGAATGTCGCTGCTCAATACCACTCTCCAAACCCTCGTGGTCCGGTTGCGCGACATGTCCGGCAACGTGACGCAGCAGAAGCTTCACAACCGCGTGTTTGACGCATACGAGGCTAAGTCGCTTGTCTTCCAAGTTATCTCACCTGCACAGCAACTCGTGATGAAGCAGTACAGTGGTCGAATCCCCCCAATGCACCCCGTCGGCCAGCCCCTCATGGTGGACTCGTGGAGTGAGCTGGTAGAACTGCATAAGCCGGACAACGAGTACCAGCTTCTGCCGCGGCGTGCACGCAACAACAACGCGTACGCAGTGATGTCGGCTATCTGCTGCAGCGCTGGATCGCCGTTCGAGATGGACCACCGGCTGGAGCCTGTAGACTTCAAGCTAGTTTTCAAGTCACAGGCAGATCAGGACGCGCGCACGGCATTCAATCTCAAGCACACGGACAAAGTACCGCAGACGATCTTCTTGGATGGGCTGATGGAGGCTCCGAAAGCCTCGGCACTCGTGTCCTTTCACAACATCCTCACCCCCGCGCACGTGAACAACCTCGCTGGCACAGAGCAGTTTCTCCGAGAGTGGTGTAGGGAGCCTGCCGACGGAGACCGCCATCGCCAGCTGAAGCTCTGTTTCAGCTCACTTTTGGAGAAGCAGACGCATCTTTTCCTCGGTACCAACGCGGCGCCTGGTCGGGAGCTGCTGAACTATGCAAAAGGGAAGAACATTTTTGTCTACGCAAAGAAAGGAATGGCGTACCAGTATGTTCCCTAGGCGAGAAACCAAAATCTTTCATGCCCACAATACTCATGCACACGCACAGAAACCTGTGCCGGCACCCGTGTGTACATCCTTGGCGAAAGTATGTGCGTTGTCACCCTCCTGTGTCGGGTGTCGTGTGGCGATGTTTTTTTTTTCTGTCTTCCCTTTTCCTTCTCTTCACAGTTTTGCGGCAGTCATTGCCCGAACGCATGGTTGTCCGCCTCTGATGTGCGCAAGAAGGTTTGCGTGAGTGTATGTGCCGGCAGTGCTTTGTGCGTTGGTTTGCGTTTGTTTACTTAGTGCGCGCGCTCACATGTTCGTATGTTGGTGCTCGTGTACGCGTCGAGTGATGCCGTTTCGTTAAGAGGATACGGGGCGCGCTTTCTGCGCGCCTCCATGCCGACCCTGCTTCGGCGGCTGAGCAGCAGCATAGACTCCACAGATACCCAGAAGCAGCGAAACTGGTTTTGAAGGCGCTGACTAAGTATCGGCCTGTGATCTGGCCACGGCCACGTTTGCCAACGATGGCACATCCCCGGGGGTACGCCGAGCTAGGTCACGCTCGCGACGGGCACATCCGGGTCGAGTGAAGGGTACCATATGCTGCCCATTCCCTCCCTCGGTTCCTCCCTCCGCAGTCGCTCCTGTGTGAGCTCTCGCTCGAAGCCTCTCCCCCGCCCTCACCACTTTTCTTCCTGCCGTCTCCCTTTTGAGCCACCTGAGCACGCACACGTTTATTAGTCATCACTGCAACGCGCTTTTTTCTTTCACTTTTTTTTTGACGTTTTTCTTGTATTCACCATGAGCATTATCAAGGAGGACGACGCCGTGGGCTGCTACATGACGGTGACCCTCGTGGACGACACCAAGGTGGAGGGTACCATCTTCACCTACAATCCCAAGGAAGGCATCATAGTACTTCTGTCCCTCCGCGACGATCAGACGAACATGAAGCTGATCCGCACTCCATACATCAAAGAGTTCAGTATTTCACACGCTGAGGAGGGAACGCACCTGCCTCCGGCACTGGACTCCTTCAACGAGCTTCCGTCCATGCATGCCGGCCGCGACAAGTCCATCTTCAAGCACGCCAGCACGCAGCTCAAGAACGCCGAGGCGAACCGCGAAAAGCACTTCAACTCTGTCACGACCGACACACCGATTGCCACACTCGATGCGTACCTCAAGCTCCTGCGGCTATACCCCTTCATTGAGTGGAACAGCGACGAGGGTGTCATCCAGGTCTCGGATACCGTCATTGTCGTAGGGGACCCCGACTGGCGGACGCCCAAGGCGATGCTGGTAGACGGCGCCCCTGAGAAGGACAGACCGCTCGTAGACCGCCTGCAGGTTGCGCTCGGAAACGGCAAGAAGTGATTCATTGTGTAGCGGACGGAATATCGTGTGCTTGTGTGTCTGTTTGAGTTTGTTTTGTTTCTCTTTGTGGTACTGCGCACGGCTGTGCCCTCTCCCGGTGGTGGGTGAGTCCACAAGCGGTGGAGTTCTCGGTTGTAGCAACGCCTCACTGCCGGCCATGTAGGAGAGGGCGAATAAAGCTCTGATGGCAGTCGAAAATGCCAAAGTCAAAAACTGAATACAAGCAAAAACAAACAAAAAAAAACATTTTTTCACAAGGCAGTAACCGGCTGAGCGCGGGTCTTCATTTTCGTGCAGACAGAACCTAAGCCGACAAGCATTGCCCGAATGCCGGCCTTGGAGGAAGAAGAGAAAGAGAGGCAGCGCGACGACATTCGAAGGGCGGAGTGAAGTTTGCCCCATGCAGACGCGATGCCTCCCTTCCTCTTGCTGTAGGTGTCGCAACGAACAACAAGAGAGGCAATCGGTAGCAGGGATGCTTGTGCAAGCCTGTAAGTGTTCACGGACTCTCCCCCACTGTCTGTGCGCAGCCAGATAGAGATGCACGTAAGACGGGCAGATGCGCACCTCCTTCCCCGTCGTGCCCCGTAACCTTGCCCTCGCTTATTTGTCTTTGTTGGTGTTTACATTTGTCCTTGTGGTTTTGCCTCTTTTCGCTTCTGTTTGGTGGCGCTGTGTGTGTGTGTGTATTCGGGAGGGAGAACGCGCGTGTGCACGCATGGTTGGCGTGCGTGTCACGTATAGGCATTATCAGCAGCACATATGTACAGAGGCGACGGTGGCAGCCACACATGGCATGTCATGAGCGACAAGCAGGAGGAGTGCACCTCACGAGCCTCCGCCTCGCCTACCCCAGATGAAGGCGATCGGGAGTCACGACGACTTGTGCGTGAACGCGAGCGTCAGGAGCGGCTGAGAGGACGGCTGACAGATCTCACGTTCGCTGACATTTCGTGCTCTCGGGATGGGAAATTGGACTTTGTAAAGCAGAACGTCATAGTCTGCATTAAAGGATCGAAGTCGCAGTTCAACGCCCGCATAGGGCGAATGAAGAACATCCTACCGCCCCTCACCTGCGACTGCTGTCAGACGTTCTCGACGTTGTCCGCCGTGCTGCTGTCGTCCCTCGGCTTTGCCGCAATGCTGAGCGAGTGCTGCTCCCTCTCCACGGTGAACTATCTTCTGTACATTTCAGCGTGGATGCACCAGCTGACGCTGCCGTGCTGGCCGCAGAAGCGCGTGCGGCCCACCATCGGCGATCTCAACGCCTGCCTTTACCTCCGGGACTTTTTCCCCAGCAAGGCAAACGCAGACGAGTTCGAGGTCGTCTTCTATAACCAAGCTCACAAGGCAGTGGATCTGTTGCATGCCATGCGCACTCCCCGCAAGCGCACACGCTCTAGCGACGGCGCGCACCCGGTGTATGGCTACGTGATTGTATCAGGAGACTACACCGTCTCCGTTTTCTCTGTGGAGCACGACATCGCGAAGGGCTCGCGTAGCCGCTACCGCGAGGCGTGGAGCTTCTACATCTGCGACTCCCACGGCACGCAGCCGTGGTCTGAGGACAAGGCCAGCGTGTCCGGACTGACCTTTGGTCACCGTTCGCACGACGTGGACGATACAAAAGTGGAGGAGGAGGCCAGTAACGGAAGCGGCACTGCCAGCTCGGCGGCGGACCTCTCTGTGGAGGATGGCATTTACTACTTCTCCACCATTCTGTTCACTCTTCTAGAAGAACACCGCAAAGGTGCGCAGCACACGAGTCAGGTGCCGTACATGACGTGGACCCCGCTGCGGCGGCGGCGATCACTGGCGTACACGGCGCAGGAGCTCAAGAGGATTATCGACAACCATTGGATTCCCAAGGTGCTGTCGAATCCCACGGTGCAGGCCGAGGCCAAGAAATTCTCCTTCAAACCGCTGGAGTGTTTCTGGGGAATCGGTCCCGTAACAGCAGCGAAAACTTCCCCAGTCTCAGGTGTGTCGCCTGCATGACGCGAGAGAGAATGAAAACAAGCAAACAAAAGAGTGACTTACTCCAAATTCACACACACACACACACACACGCAACAAGCGGTACTGCGGGAGGCGATTGCGCAAGGACTGAGGCCAACAAACTGCATCAGCCGCGAACACGCATACACTCCCGTGTACGATGCCTTGCTCTGCTGCACCTCATACATTTTTCCCTGTTTGTCGTCGACCGACTTGCTTTCCAATGGCCGTCTCTCTCCCCCGTCTGCGCTAGCTAATTTCGCCCGTCAATCTTTTGGGTGTTTGCGAGGGAGACACTAAACACTACAGCGTGCATTGTACATGTCTACACGGCCGAGTCTCCTCCGACTAGACTTCTTTATCATCTCTACTGTCCGCACGCTCCTTTTCTCGCCTTTTCCCCCACGGCTATCCTCGCCCGGTTCTGCAGGCGCGTTTGCACAACGGGCGCTTGCAGGCTCACCTGGTCGTCTTCTATTGTTTGACACTGACCCACCAGCTACAAGAAGGCGCGAGACTTGCTTCTCGGGCAAAGGTAAGGCACACGGGCCACGGTAGGGAGCCAAGACGTCTCACATTGATCGGTTTTCGCTCCTCATCTCGTTGTGCGATTTCGAGCTCCTGCGTGAAACCACCCGCTGCCTCGTGTCGGCAGTCCGACAAGCGCGCTCCTCTCCCGGCGTCAGCACACCAAAGGTCATTTGTGGGGCTCTCCTCCAAGCAAGGGAGGAGGCACGTCACCATGGGTCTTCTGGAGCGCAGAAAGGCTATCGAGGAGGAGATCGCGAGAACACAAAAGAACAAAAAGACGGAGTACCATGTCGGTCGTCTCAAAGGGCAGCTGGCGCGCATCAAGACAGAAATGATGGAGAACGCCGCTCGCGCGGCCGGCGCGAAGGGTGGGGACGGCTTCGACGTTCGCAAGAGCGGCGATGTGCGCTGCGCCCTGGTCGGGTTTCCGTCCGTCGGCAAGTCGTCCTTTCTTTCGCGTGTCACGCAGACAGAGAGTGAGGCGGCCGGCTACGAGTTCACCACGTTGACGTGCATTCCTGGAAAGCTGATGCACAAGGGGACAGAAATCCAAATCCTCGACCTGCCTGGCATTATTGAAGGTGCCGCAGAGGGTAAGGGCCGCGGTCGCCAGGTCATCGCGACGGCGCGCACTGCTGACATGATCATCCTCATGCTCGACGCTGCCAAGGCAGAGGCACAGCGCTCGAAGATCGAGAGCGAGCTTGAGTCCGTTGGTATCCGTCTGAATCAGCGCTTCCCCAACGTCACCTTCAAGAAGAAGGCATCGTGCAGCATGAATGTCGTAAGCTACAGCTCCACTGTGCCGCAAACAAGGGGCGTCTCCGAGCAGATGGTGAAGGAGGTTCTGAAGGACTATGGTATCTTTAACGCCGATGTGGCCCTGCGCGAAGACATCACTGTTGACCAGTTCATCGATGTAATAGAAGGAAACCGTAAGTACATGCCGTGCCTGTACGTGTACAATAAGATTGACACGATCACTATGGAGGAGATGGACCGCCTGAGTCGCCTGCCGCACTCTGTCGTGCTGTCGCTGCACTGGGATCTCAACGTCGACGAGGTCATCGATGAGGTGTGGGAGCACCTCAACATCATTCGCATCTACACAAAGAAGCATGGTGAGCACCCTGACTTCGGCAAGCCATTCGTCGTGAAGCGCGACGCAAGTGTGGAGCACATTTGCAAGCGCATTCACAAGGATATTGCGTCACGCTTCAAGTACGCCCTTGTGTGGGGCACGAGCGCGAAGCACCAGCCACAGCGCGTCGGTATTTCACATGAGCTAGAGGACGAGGATGTTCTTCAAATCATGCTAAGAACAGCCAATGAGTAGCGTGTCTGTTTTTTTTTTGCTGTTGCTGAAGTGGATCGATGCGCATGTGAAGTCTTAGCGCCGCGTAAATCCCAGCGTTAAACCGAAAAAGGAGGAGGGGAAACAGAAAGCGAAACACACCTGGGTCTGTGTGCGTCGAGTTACGCCCTGCCGGCATCGTCTTGTCAGAGGATGTCTAGGTGCAGAGGAGACTGACGAGGAATCCGCGGAACAGAACGCACATCAGTGTGCACCGTGTGCAGCTGACTATGCTTGTGTGCAGGCAGAGAGTGCGTCACAGAAGGCAGACTGGTTTCTTCCTACCGCTCATGTCCGCTCCTCTTCTCGTGCGCTTGCCTTCGTACCTCAAGGGAGGCATTCCTCTATTACCCCTATCGAGCGTGACCGTATTCCTGGACAGCGTCTCCGTCTCTTGCATTCTCTTCCCGCCGGTACGTCCACCGCATCCTTGCCTCACCTAACTTTTCTCTTGAAACTCTTTATCATTGCTGCGCGCTCGTCCGCACCGGTAGAGTCCCCAAAGCGAGCCTGTCCTTGGGCTTCACCCCCCCTCCAACCACCACCACCACCCCCTCCCTCCTTCTCTCTCCGTCTCAGAGTGTCCTCTGTGAATGTCAGATTCACAACAACAACACAATAACTCAAACACGTGCACGCGCATGAGCCAGCACCAGGACGTGTTGACGGCAGCTTTCTTGCGGGCACATGGGGTCGCACTGTCGAAGCCGCTGCGCGATTGGCTGACGCGAGTCTCGTTCTTAGCGCGGGCTCAGACATCTGTTGAGAAAAAGGAGAAGTACGAAAGGTGGGCTCTGCGCGCGGTGGAGGATGCCGTGAAGTCGCCGGGTGGTGTGGCAGCCATCATGTGGGCCAAGCAAAGCGTTATAATGCCGCCCGATTCGCCTGACTGTACGTCGGAGTGGTGGCAAGAGAGTCGCCGCGCCTGTGCAGCCTCCTCGAGTGGCACCGCCGCTACTTACGAGAATCCCACGCGAGCGGCGCTGCTGGCAGAGGCAATGCGACGCGCCCCAGCGTCGCTGCAGCCCTTTGTGCAGCAGGGCTTCAGCCTCTACGACAGAGAAGTGGCCCTCGGTCACCGCCGCTACGAGCAGGTCACCTTTGTAGAAATGCTCAATATCGCTAAGAGCCTGCAAGCCAAGGCGTCTCCAGCGCCCGTGCCGTCACCGGCCCCGCCACCTCCCTCACAGCCGCCGCCACCATCGTACAACGCGTTGATGACCCCGACAGCAGCCATCACGCGCACCGCTTTCGTACCGCCAACCTTGCACAAGAGGCCCGCGCCGGAAGCCGTACCGCACGAGCCTCCACACAAGCGAGCTGTGCCATCCACCGCACCTGCTGTGTCGCGGAAGGATAAGACGTTCTTCTTCCAGCTTGCTGGTATCACGGACGCTGAAGTCGCCGCCCCGCGCGAATTTATCGGGATGTCGACGGAGCTGGAGCGGCATTACACCCGCTACGAGCCCCTGGTCGAGGACATTCGCCCCCTCGCGGTGTTGAAGGACGCGTACGCGCACATTACCACGCACGCCACGGGCTTGGAGAAGACGGAAGGCAAGAAGGCTGCACAGAAGTACCTGAGTGATCAGCTCAAGGGCATGCGGCAGGATCTGCGAGTGCAGAACATTGTCGACAACTTCACCGTCATGGTGTATGAGGTGCACGCGCGGCTCTGCCTGGAGACTGGCGACATTGGCGAGTTCAATCAGTGCCAAGCAGGTCTGAAGCAGTTCTATGCAATGGACGCCGTTGACCTGAGTCAGTGCGATGTGAAGAACTTCTTTCTCTACCGCCTGGTGTATCTGACGCTGAGCGGACAGTACGACTCTCTCTCTACGGAGCTCATTCACTTCATCAACGCTCAGCTGCAGGGTACCGACCGGGCTGGCAGCAGCATCGCCAGGGAGCCGGTTAACCGCACCCTCGCTCTCTGCGCCGCGTGCAACGACGGCGACACGCCGTCGCTATGCCGTCTTCTGCTCAGCTTCGAGGTCGAAATGACGTACCTCGTTCGTATCTACTTGCAGAAATTGCGGATCATGTGGCTCAAAGAAATTCTCACCGCCATGAAGGGATCGCTCACGCTACGCTTTCTGATGGCCAGCCTCGGCTTCACGCCACTTCCTCACGGCAAGAAGAAGCGGCAGCTGTTCTGGTTGGACGACGCGGAGGAGAGCGCCGCGCTTCGGTTTGCCGAGCTCTTTCAAACACTCAAGGTGGAGCTGCCGCCGGACTTCTCCTTTCACGCAGAGGTCACCCGCGCAAAGCACACCGGGTCAGACCCACAGGCGCACTATCCGTCCCTCGACGCTGCCACTGCCCTGAAAGCGGTCAACGACTACCTCGTGTTCCTTGGGACACGCAAAGACGCCGCCCGCACATAGGCGACACGCTTCTCTGTTGGCGTGTGCCTCCCCCTCTCGCCATCGCCCCTCCATCATCACGGCACAGGGGAGGAGGTGGGAGTGCATCGTCTGCGATAGAGACGATTAATCACGCAAGCAACATTCACTGTGGCGCTCTTGGGCGGTGGATGTCTTAACACAGATGGTCGCTAACTCGTGCAGCGAGACAAGCCGCAGCGCGCCGTCGCTTTTCTGCCCTTCAGCGCTCCCCCCCCTTCGCGGCGACGGGGCCATTTTCTCGGTCGGAGCTGGATTACCACAACTCCTTCTTTTACTGCCCTCCCATGCAGCGGGGTTATACCGTCTCTCCATCCATACCTCCTACGCACCCGCCTCTTTCTCGTGAATACCCCCTGTGGTCAGCCAGAAACTCATATTATCTGGACCGTGAGCGTGGCGCTCTCTCCCCCCTCCTCCTCACAGTGGCACAAGACGCTCACAACTTTGCCATGTTACACCGCTTGCTCTGCAGTCCAACAGTCAATTCCTCGTTTGCTCGCCTCTTTCGTTTATTTTTTTTTCACCTCCTTCCCCAGCGGTTGGCATCTTGGCACGCAGTAATGCGCTCTCGTGATTGCACGGTTGACCGCGAGGCGGCGGTGCAGAAGCGCAAGAAGGACCACATCGACATTTGCTTGCATAAGGACGTCGAGCCGCACAAGAGGCGCACCTCCATCTGGAACAAGTACACGCTACCCTACAAGGCACTTCCCGAAGTTGATCTGCAGAAAATCGACACGTCCTGCGAGTTTATGGGCAAGCGCATATCCTTTCCCTTCTTCATTTCCTCCATGACCGGCGGTGAGGCGCACGGCCGCGTCATCAACGAGAACCTGGCAAAGGCGTGCGAGGCCGAGAAGATCCCGTTCGGGCTTGGTAGCATGCGCATCATCAACCGCTATGCGTCGGCGGTGCACACCTTTAACGTGAAGGAGTTCTGTCCTTCGGTTCCGATGCTAGCCAATATCGGCCTGGTGCAGCTGAACTACGGTTTTGGCCCAAAGGAGGTAAACAACCTCGTGGACTCGGTGCGCGCCGACGGTCTGTGCATCCACCTGAACCATACGCAAGAAGTTTGCCAGCCGGAGGGCGACACAAACTTCGAGGGCCTGATTGAGAAGCTGCGCCAGCTGTTGCCGCTCATCAAGGTACCGGTACTCGTGAAAGGTGTCGGTCACGGCATTGATTACGAATCGATGGTGGCCATCAAGGCCAGCGGCGTCAAGTACGTGGACGTTTCAGGATGCGGCGGCACGTCATGGGCCTGGATCGAGGGTCGCCGGCAGCCATACAAGGTGGAGGAAGAGAACATTGGTTACCTCTTTCGCGACATTGGTGTGCCTACCGATGTCTGCCTGCGTGAGAGCGCGCCGCTGACCGTCAACGGCGACCTCCACCTCATCGCCGGCGGCGGTATCCGCAACGGCATGGACGTCGCCAAGGCCCTCATGATGGGTGCCGAGTACGCCACGGCGGCGATGCCGTTTCTTGCGGCTGCCCTGGAAAGCTCAGAGGCGGTCCGTGCAGTGATTCAGCGTATGCGCCAGGAGCTGCGTGTCTCCATGTTTACCTGCGGTGCCCGCAATATTGGGGACCTTCGGCGCATGAAGGTGATTGAGCTCGGTCACCTTTAGCCCTTTTCGTCGCTCTTTTGTGTGTGCGTGCGTCTTCAGCGCAGCCCCTCGTCTCACGCTCTCATCGTCGTCCCCTCTTCCTCCTCCTCTCCATTCCCTCGATGCCCCTTTTTTTTTTCGTTCATACGTATAGGCGACTGCTCAGGGCATCTAGAGACAAAACGGAAAAAAGATTTGAAAGCTGGCTGAAATGAACTAACGCTAAGAAAAACTCTCTCTCTCCGTTCCGCGGGTGCACACCTGCGGTGTGAAAGAATGAGAGCTCGTGCTGTTGCACTACTCAGTACAGCCTCGGGGTTATCATCCGATATCGTCCTCTCGCCGCCCAACGCCACGGGCCAGCGATGACCTCTGGTGAAGGTCACGCACGTACGTAGCGCTGTCTTTTTTTTTTTTCAATGTGTTTTGTTTTTCGAAAGGCGACAGCGAAAAGGTGATCGTGACCCTAACACATCAACTCGAAGATGGGCAACGGTTCCGTGAGCACCCGATCTGTTTCACGCTGCAGCTGACGCTCTCTCTGCTGTGGGTGTACACGGTATTCCGCGACATAGATGAAGTCGGTGTCGCGCACGTGCGAGGCACAAAGGATGCTTGCGCCGTTTTGCTCGGTGGGTATGTGCGTGTGAGTGTGTCGTGTCTCTTCCTTGACGTCACGTTGAGCCTTTACTATTGCATCTGCCCTGTCACCTTCTCCGTTCTACCTGATGCCCTTTTTTTCTCCGCCACCATCACCCCTCTCGCTTGATTGTTCACATGGGGTGTACAACACAGACGCGAGGAGTCAGCTGCTCGCCCTAAGTCTCCAGTGCCACTGCCTCACTCTAACACCAAACGATCACAACGAGGCCGGCGAGGCTGTTGCAGAAGTTCACATAAATACGCGCAATACACGCACGCACACAGACTCATGGCATCGCGTGCCATTGCCAACTTTTCAGCGGACTTTTCGCCGCTCAAGTACGTTGAGCGCGCCGTCAAGAACTCGGACTGCCGAACACCCATCATTTTTGTGCAGCAAGACGGTGACCCGTTCCAGACCGTGTGCTACCTGGCCAAGAAGCGCGACTCTGCCGTTTGGAGTTTTGACGTGGCTCAGCTGCAGAGCATGCAGAACGTTGCGGACTACATCGACGTGGGTATCAACAATGGCGACTGGGTGTACATCACCAATTGCGACCTTGTGAGTGAGTCGTACTTCCGCGATGTTGCGCGCACCCTGTACAAGATTCTCCCCGAGCCGCACCTCTACCCTCGTCGTGAGGTTTTCCGCTGCTTTTTTGGCGTCACTATGCCCTTTGACCTGAACGCGCCGGTGGGTCTGCCCTTTCCTCCATTGTTCATGCACAGCTCCCTCGTGGCACGCCCCACCGCCACGCAAGGGACGAAGTGGTCGCGTATTATGCCGGCTGAAAAGACCCTCTTTTCCGCTGCGGCGCTGAAACACCAACAGCGTCGCGAGGTTGGCCGCGAAAGCGACAGTGAGAGCGACCTGGATGAGGGGGACCGCATTTCCGGAGTCATCTTTTACCGCGCCGTGGAACGGAGCCGCGACATTGATCAGTCAACCGTAACGCTAGCGAAGCACGAGATGGTGCAAGCCGTCGAAGCGCAGGATGACCCCGTCATGCGCCGCCTTGTGTCCTCAGGCGAGGTGGACCTGTCCCGCAAACTGAAGGACGGCATGACACCCTTGCAGTATGCCTGCTGCAAACAGCTGACGGGGTCTGTGCGCACCTTGTTGTCTCTAGGTGCTGACCCCAATGCCCCGCGCGAGTCAGACGGTCGCCCTCCGCTGTTCATGTCGATCGACGACATGGAGCTAGCAAAAATGCTCGTCGAAGGCGGGGCGAACCTCTTCTCCAAATTCGAAGGGCACCGCGCCGACACACACCCTGACACCGCCCCTGATGTGGCGGCCTACTTGGATAAGGAGCGCAAATGCATGTAAACAGACGTTGGCAGACGATGTATTTTACCTGCAAGCTGTCATGGGCGCCTGCGCGCACGTCATTGTTGATCTACTTTTTCTTTCGCTCTATGTTTCGTTACGCCCATGTCTCGATGTACAACCACTTCTCTCTCTGTCTTTTCACTCCACGTGATGCTGTTCAGCAGCGCTCGTCTTGGCGGCATGTGCTCCTGATTACCTTCTCTTGCACGCGTGCGCTTACGCGAGGAAGGGAAAGCCAGCATCTCTTCTTTCTTTCTTCGCCACCGCATCCTTTTTTTTTTTTTCGCTTCCTTCTGTCTGGATATGTAATGCGCTCGGGTACAGAGGAAGCACACAACAGAGGATCTCATGAAACCGCAGAACGGGAAGAACTTAGTCGCGCAAGTGTGCATTCCTCGGCATACTCCCCATCGTGGTGCTTGTGGTACGGCAAGCATATCAGGGTTTGTGAGCGTCGCGCCACCACGTTGCTCCGCTCCCCCTCCCGCCGCCGACTGAGTTGCGTCTTATTTGCTGTTCATGTCTTCGTTTTCCTTTGTGTTGTCGCGCTAGGTGCGATAAGCGGAGATTGCACGACACACGCCGTGCGACGAACACATAACTTACCGATGGCCTGCCTCTCCTTTCACTCTACCTATCTTCATCACCCGTCCACCCCCTCCCCTCTCCCAACACTTCCCTCTTGGCTGGCGCACACACGCACACACTCACCCGCGCAGAGAGACATGAAGTTTTGGGATCACGTTTCTGGCCGTGGTGTGGTGGGGGCAGCGCTTAACTTGTCGGTTACCACTATCGGCGCCGGGGTGCTCGTCATCCCATCGACTTTCCAGGACGGAGGAATTTGCTTTGTGGTGGGCATGCTCGTCCTCGTTGGAGTTATGACGGTGCTCTCCATTGACTACTTGATCCGGTGCATTGATTGTCTTCACCTCAAGTCGTACGAAGACATCTCACGCGAGCTACTGGGCCGGTGGTTCGAGGAGGCAGTGCGGTGGATTCTCATATTTTACAACATCGGCATGGCGGCTGGCTACATCGTCGTCATTGGTGAGATCTTCACCCCAATACTGCCGCTCCTTCAGCCGTATCTGCCCTTCCTGACAGACAGCTCGCACGTGATGATCATGGCGTGGGCTTTCGTAATGCTGCCGCTGTCCTGTATCCCGAAAATCACAAAGATGAACTACATCTGCTTCGTCGCCATCACGGCCACCTTTCTCATCTCGGCAATTATCGTGTACCGCTACCTTGTCCCCTACGACGGGAAGCACAACCATGCCAAGGTCACGTATCTGTCAGTGAGTGAGCGCGCGCTCTTGGCTATGCCGGTGATGATGTTCTCGTTTGACTGCCAGTCCCTCGTGTTTCAGATCTACAACAATCTGAGAACGGTCACGCGCGCAAATATGATGAGGGTGGCGTCGCTGAGCGTCAGCATCACTGGCTTGGTGTACCTAGTCGTTGGGCTGTTTGGCTACCTCACCCACACCCCCAACATCACCGGCAACATCCTCGCAAACTACGATCCTTTCAAGGATCACCTCTTCGCATTCGGCGAGGCGGTGTACTCCTTTACAGTGATGGCCGCCTATGTCCTCGTTTTGTTCCCCTGTCGCGATGCCGTGTTCATTTTCTTGTATGGCCACAACACGGCGACGCACGAGCTGGCGCATGCGGCCATCACCACGCGTCAGAATTTAGTTACTAGCATCCTACTATCGGCCTTGAGCATCTTTCTGGCCATGCAAGTCACAGGTATCGTCGTCGTCATCGCGCTTCTCGGAGGTCTCTGCAGCAGCACGATCTGCTTCTCCTACCCGGCAGCGTTTCGCATCATGCTCCACATCAGGGGCCTCGACCGCTGCAAGCCGATGGAGCTTGTCACCGCCATCAGCATGCTCGTCTTTGGCGTGTTGGGCGGTAGTCTCGGCACTTTCATCGCCATTCGGGTATGACGACGGAGGGAGGCGCAAAAAAAAAAAAAAAGAGGGCTTTAACGAGTGGATGCCGCCTCTCTCTGTGTCTCTCTGCTTGGCGCCGCTCTACCTGTTCAAAGGGAAGCGGGGAGTCTCACGAAGAGTATGCGAGGACTCGTACATGTAGCGTGGCAGCAACGGGCATGAGTGGGCAAATGGGGGGGGGGGGTGACAAGGGAGACGGTGTTTATTCCCTTTTCTGTCGGTGACTCCTCCTCTCATTGTATCACGTCTGATCTCCACCTCTGCTCGCAGCCTGCCAAAGCCCCGTCTTGACTGTTGCGCACACGCGCGACATAAGACAGCTGCATGTGCATCTGGTAATAATGCTTTTCTCTTTGCCGTTTCACTAAATGACATGGATAACGTCGCAACGTAATTGATAATCGTCCTCCTGGGTGTACGCATGTGTGCGTGGTTGTATGCAGAAGAGAGCGCGAGCTTCGCGGCCCTCTCCACACTGTATCTTGTTGTTTGGCGTCGTCTTTCTGCTGCTGGGGTCTGCTTTCAATGGAACAATCTCCTTTGATAAACTTAACACTTCTCACGTGCTGTAGATGGAAAAATGCTCTGGGGCGTGTGTTGAGGGCGGTGGTGTGTGTATGGTGTATGTTGTTTTATCGCTAGAAAAAGGAACGTTGGCCTTGAGCACAGTGCCTCGACGAAAGAGGGTGGGGGTGAGAAACGCTGCCGGTGAGTGTATGTGTCGTATCAGTGTTCATTTGCCCTGCGCCCTTCACCATCCTTCAGTGCTTTTTTTTATTGTTCTTCTGCTCGTTATGCGAGGTCCACCGGCGGCTCCTGCCCGGGACTCACCGAAATACACTGTGAGAGGGTGTCAAAGCCCTCCCCCCATCCGATGCACGGCAGGAGAGCACTGCTGAGCATCCGCAATCAGAGCGTCGCTGCCGGCCGCGTTCCTGCTATATGCAAAGAGGGACTCATCGTGCCCCTCCAGGAGCAGCACAGACCCAACGATAATACCGCGCCCTACCTCCCTGTGACGCTGACAAGCAATTTGTGCAAGCTGCTCAAACGACCGACCTCGCGACGTGTGCAGGACCATCTGGAAGGCAGGCTCCAGCCGCCGCAGTCTGGCTTCCATCCCCACTACTCCACTAGAGGTCTCCCTAGGCTTGCTCCCGCACGAAGTACCCCCGCACCAGTCGGGTACCGAGATTGGCGCAGCGCTTGTGGGCTCTGCTTTCGTGCGTTCGACTTGGAACCTCACGGCAGTGAAGAAGCGCAGCGTAGCGCCGTAACTTACTCGCTGGATCATGGATTTCTGAGACGGCGGTCCTGTCTGCGTTCGCCTCCGCGAGAAGAGACCAGAGATATCCCGCTTTACACGCCGAGTCCCACAGGAGTGTGCTCGAGGCCCTCTTCTCTCCACCGCTGTAGTGGACTTGCTGGGTATGGGGCTCCGCAAGACCGGCGAACTGCACTACGCCTTCTGTGCTGATGAGCTCACACTCCTCACGCCCTCCTCTGGCGAGAATGTCATACAGGTCACGCTGCGATTCGCACTCTGGAGGGCGGAGCACAGGCCGCTGAAGCGCTTCATGGTGTTCAGTGCCCAGCCCAAAGCAAAATGCACACCCCTCTCTGCGCGGCCAAGCTCACTGTCCATTTCCGGGAGGGACACGGCTCGTTGCACGCGCGTGCCCGGAGGAGGATCGCTGCCCCTTCCGCCTTCCCGGCGTAGACCTCCAACCCATGCGCGACACTGGCCGACACGTTGCAGGAGCCATCAAAGTAGCCAGGGCTCGGCTTGCCAGGCGTAGGGCGGTGTGCTCGCGCGAGCGGGGTCCGTCAGAGGGTCTGCTCTGCCCTTTCGGCGTGGCGCTGCTCGCACCGCGGCTGCTTTGCGGTGCCGCCGCGCGGCGGGACGGTGCCAGCGCCAACGGCAGGGGGGCCGTTGACACCACCTTCGTGCCCAAAGCGGCCGCGGCCACCGTGGGTAGGCGAATGGCGCGCAGACGGCCGGGACCCGTCTCAGCCCGGCGCCGGCCGCGCGGCGCACATGCGAGGTAGGGGCGGCGTAGGACAGGAAGGGCCCGTTGGCCGCACGTCCATGCCGCCGTGGTGGGGGGGGGGGTTCACCCTGGGCGGCCAGGGTTTGGCGGTGGTGCCACGGCGGCAGGTGAGCCGCGGTGGTGCATGCGAATGTGCGCTGGGGGCAGCGGATTTGGGCGTTGCACAAAGAAGCGTTCATTTTTCGGTTTGTTTGTCCGTTACCGCCGTGGTAGGTATAGTGGACGTTTTGTAGTGGAATGCGAATTCGAAGGGTGCGCATTGGCAAGGCACAAGAAAAAAGAAAAACGTTAAGGCGACCGTGCGCGCCCCCTCCTCTTTTCAGGCTTTTTTTGTTTGCGTGCTCAGGAATGCTTCATTGGTGTTTTGTGAAATCTACGCATGCGGTAGAAAAAAAGTACCACTGCCACTCGCCTTTTTCGTCTGTTCGCTGCCGCCTCCAAAGCTTGTCTTCGGGTACCGATGGGGGCTTCACGTCTACAGAAGGGCGTCGAGCTTCCGACGCAGTGAAGAGCCTCGCGATGTTCATCCGCGGCTTGCTGGAAAGGGCACCCTTTCTTCTTCGCTTTACCGAGGATGAAGGTGAGGCCTACTGGCAATGAATAAGAAAGGGTGGGACAGCGATGAGCAGAAAAGAGAAAAGCGTGTTGTTCGCGACGGTGAAGACTACCTGAGGAAGCTTGAAGGATGACGATACGGCGCTTGTTCTCCCACGGCGACACGCACATACTCACGGAAGTGAGAAATGGGGTGTGTGTAGGGGAGGGGAGCCATGAAACACAAATCAACCATACGGAACAGCTAAGGAAAACACTTCGCTCCCGTCTACTGCCGGCGTGCGTTTTTTTGTGTGCGAACCAGCGAAGAAAAATATATATGTACAATCCGGAAAAGGGTGGCTAATTCACCGAGACGCAACGAGAAGAAAAATCTAAAAGTATTGTGGCTAAGTGCCCTTTCTGGTTCGGCCTCCCTTCCCTCCTCTTCCTCGTTTTCACTGAAGCCATATGGCTACGTGTGTCCGCAGCAGAAGGAGGTGAGCTGGTCACTCGATGTGACGATCGATCTGGAGTCGCGTGGTGACTTGTTCGTGTGTGGATGCTTGTGCTATTTTTTTTTTGACACTCCTTTCGCATCCCACTCCGCTGTTGATAGTCTCTCTTATCTTCGCGGCCTACTCTCTTACTGTGACTTCGTCTTGACTTTTTCCCTTTCCATTCTCTTCGAAGATTTCTCTTTTTGTGTTCTCGGCCCGCTTCGTTCGCGCGTGTGCTCTTCGCCGCGCTGTGATGGCAAGCGGGGTGAGGGAGAAGGAGCGATGTCAGCACAGCGGAGCCCGTACACCCCCCACACACCCACCGTCAGTCGTGAGAAGGTCGAAAGTGAAAAAAAAAACGCTCTCTTCCTTCACAGCTCTTTCACATTGTTTCTTTTCCTTCTTTACTCTCTCTACGTGCGTGTGCGTTGATGGGCAATGATGCGGATATCTTTTGCTGGTTTGCTTTTTTGCTTTTGCTGCTCCCATCACCTTCTCTTTCTCTCTCCCGCTCTCCCTCCACCGATCGCGCACCCAGACAAGAGAGAAAGAGACGAGAAGGAGTAAAACAAGACACCGAAGCAAGATAGAATGCACTCTGCGCTAGCGTCGCCGGTGCGTGTTCCCCCCTCTCTGCCTTACGCTCTATATCTCCAAGCGCTCTGCCACGTGTACTCGTAAGACGCCCTTTTTCGATTCGACGTTACGGCGTCTTTTTTTTTTGGCTGCGTAACAGCTGTTTTTTTTTTTTGATTATTTATGTGATTGTCTTCTCTTCCCCCAACAAGCCCTCTTGGTTTTCCTCCGCATCGTCTATCTTCTGCCTCATTACGTCCCTTGACGGTAGGTTTGCATTCATGTCCCTCTTCACACTCTGCCGGCCGACCCCTTCAACCCCCCCTCTCCCTCCCTACCTCTTTCTCTGACATATTCTGCTCTTTTATCTGTCAGGCGGAGCCCCGAAAAGGAAAGAAAAGAGCAGGAAAAGCGACACACGAATGTATCACTGCAGGCAGGCTTGACGGTGGGGCGCAGTGTTCTAGCACTCTTACGCGGCAGTGAGGCGGTGGGAAGGGATCAAAAGAAGACATACAGAGCTTCCGAGGGCAAGCATGAGACGAGAGAAACGAAAGGATGTATGTGTGTATGTGTGTGTGTGTGCTCCAGGGCACGCTGTGTCACTCTCATCTTCATCGCACTTTTTGCTTGACCGCGTCTTCAATCGAAAAGAGGAAGTAAGAAAGCGAAAAGACGGCTGACGAGTCAACTCTCGATGTTCTTTTTTTTTACTTACCTGGCTTCGTGTTGATCACTCTCCATTCCTTCCTCCGTGCATGTGAACTCTTACGGCAGTGTCTACGCGTATGTCTCCGTGTGTAAGTGTGTACACGCAGCTGCATCTTGGGTTTGCTGTGTGTGTGTTTCCTTTGTTCACTTCTGGTTCTTGTCTCTCTCTCTTTATGTTTTTCCTTTTTTTCTTTGGCTCCCGTTGCTGGATGTGCCACTGCACATACAAGAACAACAAGCGAAAAAAGAAAAAGATACATGAACGGCGCTCTCTGCCCAGAAAATAGCACCGGGAGCAGAGACGCCCCCACTCCATCTCATACACACACACGCACTTCCCTTTACGCGACAGCCAACTCGCTCCTTCTCTCCTCTTTTGTTTGCGCTGTTGCCTCTTCGGGTTTTCCCGTTCTCCCCTCCGCTTTTTTGATGTTTCTCTCTCTTTTCTATCTCGCTTTTGTTTACACGTTTTGCATTAGCCCACTCCTTTTGCCGCCTCGAAGACAGAGCATGTTTGGACCGCGTCTTGCACGCTTCCTGTGACTTCTCCACAACAACCAAACCACTCACAACTCTGTACCGCCGACGCACACGTGGAGCTCGTGAAACCGGAAGGCGCTCTGGCGAGCGTACAAGTGAAGCCTACTCGGCCCTACGGACGTCTGTGGCGCAGCATGGAGAGTTATCTCGCGCGATGCCATTGCTTTCATGCGGTCAGCGATCCGGCGTGAGACTTGCACAACTGGCAGCGTGCCAGTCTCATGCAGTCGTGTCGCGCTGCCACGGGGCAGTTACGGCCTCAACTTTGCCGCTTTCCGTCTGTGGCTCTCTGCACTACCTCTTCCTCAGCCGTCACTCTTCTGTTTTCTCGCTCTCTCCTTTTCCCTTTCTGTGCTCGTGGTTATTATTATTTACCCTTTCCCAAAACTTATGACTCACCGCTCCTTGCATCTTGCGATCCCATCCCTACTCACCCACAGAAACCGACGCAACCGTTATGTATTATGCGAACCATACCGGAATAGCATCGAGAGGCCTGAAATACAGATTGAATTCTCGCGTCTTTCCCAGTACGTGCCTACACGCGCCTTCTTGTTTTGTTTCTGAGCTCTGTCTCTCTCTCTCTCTCTGCCTCTTACAATAATTGCCTTCTTTGTATTTCTTCCACCTAGCCTCCCCGACATCGTCGCGCTCTCTCTGCCTCTTCGTTCACCAACATCCACGGAGCTCACGCTTCTACGTTGGTTTCAGCACTCTACACTGAGAGCGCCAAAGTATTATCTTCCTTCAGCTCGGCTTTCTTCGCTTCACCCGTCTCTCCTACTGTCTTACGCGACGCTGCTGCTGGGAGCTTGAGGAGGGGCCGAGCTTGCGAGTGAGCCGCGTGACAGGTGGCACAGATACAACGATCGTACTCGCCGTTTGCTTTCCACCAATGCTGTTCTCTCTTTGCTCTCGCGCACCTCTCTCTTTTTCTCTGCTTCTTTTTGTGTGAGGTGTTCCGCAGTGTTGGTGACTCTTTCTGTTTCCTCCGTTTTCGTGTCTTCCACCTCTCTTCAGTGGTGTGCGCAGTGGGGGCGCGCGATGCAGAAGTATCAAATCTTAGGCAAGAAGGGTGAGGGCACCTTCAGCGAGGTGCTTCGTGCGCAGGACATCAAGACGCAGCAATATGTAGCAATTAAGTGCATGAAGAAGGCTTTCAAGTCCAAGGAGCAGGTGAACCGGCTTCGTGAGATTCAAGCGGTCCGGCGCCTACAGCCGCACCCGAACATTGTTGACCTGGTGGAGGTGCTCTTTGACCGTAGCACTGGCCGCCTCGCGCTTGTCTTGGAGTTGATGGATATGAGTCTCTACGAGCTCATCAAAGGGAGGAAGCAGTACCTGGGCGAGGAGAAGGTGCGGTCGTACATGTATCAGCTGTTGAAGGGGCTCGACCACGCTCACCGCATCGGTGTCTTCCACCGCGATATTAAGCCGGAGAACCTTCTCATCGACGCCGAGGGTCATCTCAAGATTGCCGACTTCGGATCGTGCAAAGGCGTCTACTCGAAGTTGCCGCTCACAGAGTACATCTCCACGCGGTGGTACCGCGCCCCCGAGTGTCTGCTGACAGATGGTTACTACAACTACAAGATGGACTTGTGGAGCGCGGGGTGCGTCTTCTTCGAGATCATCGCCCTCTTCCCCCTCTTTCCTGGCAGCAACGAGCTGGACCAGGTCCACCGCATTCACAATGTCTTGGGCACTCCACCGACCGAGATTCTCGACCGCTTGAAAAAGTTCGGCACGCATATGGACTACGACTTCCCCAAAAAGCAAGGCACCGGACTCGCGAAGCTGCTGCCACACGTCTCCGCGGATGCCTTAGACTTGATGAAGAAGCTGCTCACATATGACGAGGAGCAGCGCTGCACGGCGAAAGAGGCACTGCGGCACGCGTACTTTAGCAAGCTGCGCGAAGCTGACAAGAAGAGCCACCGCCCTAAGCACAGCGCCAGCATCAGCAGACCGACTACTGTCACGGACGATGCGCACGCCTCGATGGGTCTCGGCAGCAGCCCTCGCAAAACCACCAACGGGATGCCCTCGCTGAACGGCACGCTGACGGCAAGCCGCAAGCTACCGGTGATTGACGGGAAGTCGCCGACGAAGTCCAGCACGCTGGTCTCCAACCAAAGCACGCTGCACCAAGTGCACGGAGCGGTGGCGACGTCCGCCTCGGGTGAGGATCTGGTCGCGCGAAGCCTACCAAAGCTGATATAGCAGAGTTCACTGAAGGCACTGCCGTGTGTACGCTTGCCGTTTCCGGTGCACTTTTTTTTGTCGTGGGAGGGGTGCCCAGGTATATATGCCCATGCCTGCACTTCGTTTTGACGTCTTGCTTTCGTCCCTTCTCCTAACTCTGGCGCCCACGCGCATGAGCAGGCGATTTTGCGCTTCCACCATGTCGGCTTCCTCCTCATGCTCCGCAGTTCTCTTCGTTGCTCTATGTCACCAGTTCAGTCATCGACAAGAGGTTAGGTGGCGGCTCACGTCTGGTGAATGTATCTCATGTGCCGGTACCATGTTGTGCTGAGAAAGTCGTTTTCCTGAAGGAAACGAGCTGGTGGACGGCCGTTAATGGCCCGAGAAAACTCGACGCGGTGCCGCTGGGTGCCCGCGCGAGTGAGGCTAGCACAGATACACTCATCTTTGGACCTTGAGGAAGGGGCGGGGACGGAGAAGAGGTGCGCGGAGGGGCAAGTGATCGTGGGAGTGCTGTTGTCCGCTCCTTGCACTTAGACTGTGTTTCGTTGGTCAGTGGTTGGCCTGCGCATGGTAGAGTTCTTTTTTTTTTTGGAGGGGGGACCGTGGCTGCCGTGCGGTGCCCTCCTCTTGGAATCTGTAGCGAAGTGTAAGACGGCACACGCGCGGGAAACGGCTGCGGCTGTGGCAAGACGGCTTCGTGGTTTTCAACGTCTGATAGCTGAGGGAAGAAGACAAAAAAAAAGACGGGTCGTCTTTTGCTGTGACTGCAGCGATGTTCGGCCCCTTGCTGAGACCTTCCTTCGTTGTTGCGTGTGGGTGTTCCTTCTTCCGATCGCGTCTTGTCTCTCGCGCCCGTCGCGCAGTGCGCAGTACGCCTTTTCTTCCCGAGCGCCTCTCTGTTGTTGCCCTTCCCGATGTCGTCCCGCTTTGGCGCCGTGGGTGGCACATCTTTTTTGAACGACGCCTGCAGCTCGCTGCTTGCATCCTGTCGCCTTTCTCCGCGTCCTGCCTCCTCCTCTGCTGAAGTTTCGGTTAGGCGAGTGCGTGCGTGCTCCAGAGAGCCTTGTGCATGGCAGGGAGAGTGAAAAGGAGCACGTGGGCGGGACAACGGCATCGGCGGCGACGGCAATGAACAGAATTTGCCAGTCCGCTTCGTCTCGCTTTGATGTGTTCTTTGCCGTCACCACTGCGCCCTTCTGCGTCTCCTCTTTCTCCGCATCAATCGTCTTTCGCTAAATGCGTGCCTTCATCGTCCTCACCTTCAGAGAAGAGGAGAGAGCGAGAAGGCCCCCTCCCCCTCCAACAACAAAAAATATGTTGTGCGCATGATGTCTGTTTTAATGCTTTGGCTGCTTTTTGTTCTCTTTCCTGTTCTACGCTATTCCATTCTTCCGCTCTCCTTGAGAGACGAGAGAACCATCCACGTGCCGTGCTCACGGGTACCGTTGCGCATGTATGTGTACGTGTATGTTTGAGCAGACACATCGCACCTGTATTGGATCATAAGCTTCCTTTTGTTGTTGATAGCGTTGTGCCTTTTTTTTTCATTCTTCTTTTCGGTCCTGTGGCACCTTTATCTTCTTCGCTTCCACTCTCCCATTCTATTTTGGGTGTCTTCTGAGCTTTTCTCACGGGTGACGGTTTGCTTCGCTCAGCTGAATTCCTATTTCACGTGCATATTCGTATATTTATATACATATATATATATATATCGATCTATAGCTGCCTCTTTCGCCTGCATGTGCTTTTCCGTTTCCTTCTCCCCTCATCTCTCTCGTTCTTTTTTTTCTTTCCTTCTTCTTGCCCTCACGTGCTCTTTTTCATTTGTGTTCTTCCGGCCCTTTGTTGCTTCAGCTTGTCTGTGTCCTCTTCCTGCTCCCCTCATGACGGCGGCACAAACCTCACGGTGCTTGGTATCACAGGGCCCCGTACACCCCCACTCTGTGTGTGTGTGGGAGGAGGCCACGCGGCACCTCACCTCTGTCCCCTGCCAATGTCAGAACCCTACTTCTTCTGGTGCGGACAGGGTCAAGCACCGACGACGTAGCGGTGGTCGGGGCGATGTACCACTGCTGGCGTCGGCGACGTGGTCGTGGATAGCGTTGTACTGGGGCGGCCTGCAACCGTGCACACGTCTGCGCCATCCATATGATTGGGCAGCGTGCCAGAGCGACTCGGGCGCATGTCTCACCCGGCCCTCGCGCACTGCCTGCTGGTGCGGGGGGGGGGCTGAGCCATGCCCCGAGGAGGGATGCACGAGGGCTGGCGGCCGGCATGATGGGGGAGCGGCTGTGAGGCGAGACCTGCGAGGCAAAGAGAGGGGGAGAGAGGTTGGTAGGGCACGAGGCAGGGGGGCCGTGCTCTCAGATGGCTGAGTGGGCGCACTGCTGCAGCGCGTGTGTCCACGACTGCTTCGCACCGCGCTGGTGGGACCTGTGCGCCTGCGGGGCTCGAGTGGCGTTTGATCTCCTGTGCTGTAGCGGAGAAGGGGCACGGGGGAAGGCGACGAAAAAAAGAGCTCTTTCGGGTTTCATGCGCGTGTGTTCGTGTCTCGCTTGTTCCGTCGCGCGCTATCGTTTTTCGAATGTTTGTGGACGACTTTCTGTATTCATCAGCTTGTGTGGTAACAGCTGTGCTTCTCTGCTTGCGCGCGCTCCGTTTGCCTCTCATTTTGTTTGTGTTCCCTCGATAGACTTGTGTTTATATATATGTGTGTGTGTGTGCCTTCCGTTGCTGTGCACGTGCGCGTGAACAGTGGAGGTGCGCGCCGATCTCGTCAGTAAACGAAAAGGAGCAAGAAGAAGTAAAGAAGCGGTCATGGGCAAAGCGAGAACGCTCTCCCTCTCACCGAGTCTGTGCTCGTTGAGTGAGGAAGTAGAATCGACTGCTGTCCTCTGCGGCGTTCGCGAGTACAAGTGGGACACGCACACATCCGTGTGGGCCAGAACCTTCAGCGGATCAGCCGTCGTTCAATCCCAGCCCAGCGCGTTGGCGACGCGAACACAGGAGCGGTCTTTCCGCATGCCATGGTCGCATTTCTCACCTGCTCTCCACTGAGCCTCACTTCCCCTTTCGTCTTTCGATGGGATCGCCGCTTAACATGCAACACGGCACAGTGCGTGCATGTGTGTTTTCGGTGCTGTGCTGTCTTCTCTCCCTCCGGTGCACCATCCTGCCTCCCATTTCAGTGTGTGACCTGCTCTCAGCGATCACAGTGCTGGAAGGATGCACTGTGGCCCGCGTGGAATCTTGCAAGGTAGCGCAGAGGCCTTGACACCCACGGTGTACGCTGCGCTCACCTCGAAGCGGTGTGTCTCGATTGGTGGGCGCGCCAGTCCTCTCGGCTTCTCCACGCCGCCGGACAGGCATCCCCGCATCAAGCAGGTAGGGACCGGCGTCATTGCACAGCACGTCCCTGGCACCACGAAGCTCCGCTACACGAATCGAAAAGGGCGCACTTTCACCTTTTCGATACCGGTGGCGCAGCTCACCCATCCTCCTGTGGTGCGGCGGGGTGCGGCGAGGGATGGGTGGCATGAAATCGACACGAGCTTCAGTGATGTTGGCGATCTCGAAGATGATATGCCAAGCGAAGTAGACGAATGCCTTGCGGCCGCCTCTGTTGCCGGCGATGAGGGCCTTGTGGAGCTGAACCAAGAGCAGCTGCGGGCATTGCAACAGGCGTTTGTGCGACTGTGCAAAGACTATGTGCTCATGGACACCAGCGGCATGAAGACGTCGATGATGTACAGCGAGCTGAACAACGGTCCTGACTACGAGCTCTTCGATCGAAAGACGCGCCGTCGCCGACACTGGCTCGCTATACGGCATCGCTACGAGGACGTCAAGGAACTGCTGTGGCCCTCAGACGCTGCAGCCAATGATGGCGACGCGCGAGCTGCATCCGTCGAGGACACCGAGCGTGAACAGCAATGTTCGCTGGCAGACGAGTCGCTGCCGGTGTTACCGATCGCGGACATGATGGAGGCGCTCACATGGTTGGAGGCGGCTTCGACGTTTGCGGTTCGGAAGCACCGGCCCTTCGACACCTCTAACGCTTCTGACTTTGCGCCCTTGGACCTGTCGAGGGAGGTGCGCATCGTCGCCTCGTGTGTCCGCGCTGCAGGGTTGTCCAACCTCCTCCACAGCGTTGGACAGGGGGCGGCAGGTGAGCCACGCGGAGACGCGGCGGACACCGTGGCTGATCGCTTCATATCTCTCGGTGCGTTGTGCGCGAACCACGGCGTGCCCTTGTCGGCCGCCTTCGCTCCGTCGGTGTCTACCTCCTGCGATGCGGCGGCCTCGCCCACCACCGCTGCCGCCGCCCCCGTGCAGGCGTGGCTCTCCTCGATTCCTGTGCTGTCTCGCGTGAAAGACGCGGTTCGGGTGATCGGAGTCATGCAGATCTGCGGGCAAGGGAAAGGTGATGGCGCAGCTGCTGAGCTCTTGCGCTTCAGTGACGCCGATGGCGCCGTCGTGCGGGAAGCGCTGCTCGACGCGTTGTGCCGGGTCGTGCCTGCCTCTCTCTTCTCCGACGCTGCGGCCCTCGAGAACGTCGATGAAGCAGAACTGTGCGTCTTGCTGCGGTACGTGACTGAGATACAGGAGCAGAATGCCGCTTTCTTTCAAGCGATGGGCGGCAGCGAAGCGACGTCCAGGCCGGAGCGCGCGGCGACGACTGAGGGTCGACGCGTGTTGCGGCACTTCACGCGACTGGTGCTTGCACGATGCCGCCGCCTTTTGTACGATCACGATGGCCCTCCGGCCACCCTCTTAAGCGGCGACGCGGAGAACATTCCTTTCGTGGACTTGCAGTCGTATGCCGATCACAACCACCCGGAGGTGCGCGTGCATCAAAAGATCGGCCGCGCGAACGCGCAGGGGCTTCGGTACGCGCGCCTGCAGTCCAGGGCATCCACGACGATGGCAGAGCTCCTTGGTCGGCTGGAAAGCGCCAACCAGCGAATGGTAGCCGGCGCGCAGGGTCTGCGGTGCGACCTCCTCCGGCACGTCGCCCAGAAGGCAGCCCTCGGCAAAAGCAAGTTAACGCTCGAGGATGTGACACGCGCGTTGCCGCTGCTGGCAGCGCTAATGGGCAAGACATCGGAGCAGCAGGTTAAGTCCACCTACGAGCGCCTGCTGACGGCGATGTCGACCACAATAGGTGTCGCGCTGCAGCAGCCGCAGAAGCCCGCGTGCATTCTCGCCCTCCTCGAGGGCCTCGCCGGCTGTCACTACACGCCGAGCTCCTACAAGCTGCTGGAAATGGTAATGCTCCGGATGATGATGCGCGGCGCCTTTACGCTTAGCGACGCCGGTCGCTGCCTCACCGCCATGCTGCAAGTGGTTGGCCCACAGAACGTTTCCCAGTCGGTGAAGCAAGCCATCGCCATGCGCGTGGTGGCTGCGGTGGATGCGAGGTCAGACAGCACTGCGGCGGATGTGCTGGCGGTACTCCGGGCGCTGCGCTACAGCTGTTATTCGTCGTTTGCTTCTCTCGTGTGTCTCGTGTCGAAGTCGCCGCTCATGGGAAACACAGCGAACTGGCAGCCGTCGGAGCACGTGCGTTATGCTGTGCTGCTGGCTGCTGCCGCCGCGGCGATCGAGACGGAGGCGAACTCTGAACTTGGTAATGCTGTGTCCACCACCGCGCGGGAGCTGCTTCTGCTTGGACTCTCTCCGACGCACCCGCCTTCTGCAGTGCCGCCACGGTCGCCAGCGTGTGTAGGGGAGGACGCATATCAGGAGTGTGTGACTGCGTGCGCTGCGCTAGATGTAAGCCCTGCACCCCCGACTCTGACGGCGTGGGCCCACGCAGACATTGACGCGCGCCCCGTGCATTCCTTGTGCACTCCTGCGTTGGCAGTGAGCACGATGGAGGCTCTCGAGGCCATGACCCTCGCCCCATCCCGGTGGTACAGCGCATACGGCAACTACTTGACTGACGCCCTGGAGCATATGCAGCGACGGCCACTGCTTGAGGACGACGCGGAGACGGCGGTCAGGTGCTTGTACCTCCAACAGGCGCCCGGGGCCGTGACCAGGCTAGCGTCAGTGCTGCTGGCGCACGAAGTGGATCGTCTTGACCAAACGCTCACCCGCGGCGCCGTAGTCCACGACGGCACTCGTGCGCCGCCGGTGTGCACCTTTCAGCAGAGGTCACTCGAGCGGCAAACATCAGAAGGTGAGACGGAGGCCCGTCTTCTACGATACTGCGCAGCGCTGCAGCACGCATCCAGGGAAGCGCTGAGCACCGGGTCCGCAGAGGTATAGCACATGCCGTCCGTAGCATTTGCGATCTCTGCTGTGCCCGGTCCACGCCCTTGCCGTTGCACTCCGCATGCCACCGATCACTCCTCCTCTCTCCGCAGCGCTGGGTTGTTGACCCGAGCTGCACCCCCTCCCTCATCTACATCATCACAGCTTGTGTCTCCTAAGGCAAGTGCAAAAGTGGACCACAAACCCGTTCCATGCTGACAGGCATATGGAAAACAACGACTAACCGTGACAAGAGGACGGCGAGGCGCAGCCTCTCCGCGATGCCGCCATCAAGCAAGCGCGCGGCACGTGTGCTGACGTGTGGCACGTTTTTATCATTGTTGTTATATCTCGTCAACCGTGATGGCTGCCGCCGCCGCCGTCGTCGCGTAAGTGATTTAGCGCCAGCGAAACGGCTGAGTGCATGACTGATAACTGTCCCCTCCCCTCTACGCCTCCCATCCCTGCGTAACCCATATGATGCGTCTGTATGCGCCAGCCGCGTCACTGTATCGTCGCTTTGTTTTGGTGTTGCTCACTGCCATCCGCACCCCGTGCATCCCTCCCTCCATGTGAATTGAGGTTACCTCTCTCCCTCTTTTCGCGCTGTACCGCAGCCTCACTGCGGCGGGAACGGAGCCACTGTCATCATCTCCACGGGCTGTCTAGCTCCTCTTTCCCCTTTTTTTGAACACCAAGTTGCGCTGCGAGATTGAAATGACCAATGCGTTAGGGTTTGACGCGTCATCTGCGCTTCGACACAGCACCAATCGCAGCTCGAACAGCACGCGGGCCACACTGCCTCGCGGTGCTGCCCCCCCAGGAAGGGGCGGCAGCGACAAGGCAGTCGGGATGCTGTTCTTCTCGCGGACACGGCAGCAACTGGACAAGTCGAAGGGTAGCAATGGCGTTGCCTCCTCGTATGGTGTCGCGGCGCAGGCGGTGCTCCAGGGCACCCGACAAGACCCAGACGTTTACCGCAAGATTGTTGGGTTTGAGCTGGATGCACCTGCTGCGATGCACGCAATCATGGCGACCACGCGGAGACAGAGCCGCAACCGACCGCTTCGGCGAGAATCGACTGCACGCATTACCGTGTCTCAGATCTTGCCGCGGTCTGAGGCTCTCAGACACCGCAGCAGGGACATCACCGTCACAGGATACGACTACCTGACTCGCTTACAAAGCGAGCTAAACGCGTGTGACACATTGGAATCACTTCCAAGTCCCGAGCCGCAAGTTAGCTGGCAGCATCAACGGCCCGCTTCCATGACGGCGGCAATGCTACCCTGCCCGCGTCGACCGGATGGCAGGGGCAGCGGTCGCCGTCGGCAGTCTGTGAGAAGTACTAAGCCTTCGCTGGGCGTCACCACGCTAACGAAGGAATGGGTAAAGACGTCGGAAGAGAAGGCGGCGGCGGAGCTGGCGAAGGAGTCGACAGAGGTGTGCATGGAGAAGTCGCTGCTCACCATGCCCGCCTTCTGCATGCTGCCCAAACGTACTGGCCAGCTGTCGAAGGTCTCGCGCGTAGCGCAGCTTCGTCAGAGCAAATTCAGACCCATCTCCGCTTCCTCGATGCCTGACGAACCCTGCGCTGCGGCAGTGGGTGTGGACGTCGCAGAAGAGGCGGCGGCGCAGCCGCCGTGGCAGCACCGTCTGCTTGCCGAGTCGATTCAGAGCTATCGCTTGCTGAAGGATGCAGTGGCCTCCCCTCTCAAGCCGACGCCCTCCTCGCTCGTCCCGATCTTAGGCTCTGCGCGTATTCGCCGTGAAAACTTGGAGAGGCTGCGCCACGGCTTTGAGCATCAGCGCCTCAAGCTGCAGGGGGAGCTGGAGGACAAGCTAGAGTGGCGCAATCGATGCCGCTCCGCTTTGCTGCGGCACAATAGCGCAGAAGACAGAGCCGCTGTCGTGCCCGTCCACTCCCCCTCAATAGCGCCTTCGACGCCGCAAGGTGTCAGAGAGAGGGCGATGCACACACCGCTACTTGCGGAGGTATTCGGAGGCGCCGCTGGATCCACCGCGCGATCGCGTCAGCTTGTCGAGTCGCCCCACCTGTATTCGTTGACGCTCGGTAGTGTCTGGTCTCAAGAGGCGGCCCGAAAGGCGGTGCAGCAGGAGAAGAGCCGCCTCGTTGCGCTGCTCCAGTCCTTTGTGGTGACGTGCAGCGCCGCCGCGCTGACCCTTGCCGCCACGGAGGAACTGCGCGCTGAGACAATTCGACGCGTGTGGCACCCCGAGGAGAACGCGGGCAGCCACCACGCCGTTCTCCTACATCGCGAGCAGTTTTTGAAGTTTCTGTGGGGACGCTATGAAGCGCACACAAGTGGGCTGCTTGGGGCTGTGGACACAGTACGTCCGATCGACATTATCGATGCGCTACCGTCACAGGCGGAGGCATCTTTCGCGAGGTACGCCTACGAAATCCTCCCTACTCCTGCCGCGTAGCAACTTTGACGTGTTGGCCTGCGACGGTGCGCATGCCCGCAGCTGTTCTGGAGGAAATGCAACCTTTGGCGCACCCATGTGCTTCACATGCGCGTTGTTCCCCCACCCACCGCCCCCTCTCTCGCGCGCAGTTTTCGCTTCCCCCTATCCCGTTTACTTTTCGCCCTTTTTTCGCTTCCCGGAATGTTCTGTCTTTCCCTTTCGCACATGACTTCTTTCGCTTTTTTTTTGTCACTCCACTAGCCCCCTAGCATGAAAGAGTCAGCGCGCGCCACATGGCATCTTGCTTCCTGCTCCTGCACCCCCGTCTGTGATGAGCTTGATGTCCCTCTCTCTCTTTGTTTTTGTTGTTTGTTTCGCCCCATCTATCTTGACGCCACTCCAGCGCGGCATTCTCACGTACTCTCCCGATACACAGCCACAGCAGCAGCCACTGCTTTATTTTCCTTGTTTGCTTCCACTTTCATGTCGCTTCCTTCTCTCTTCGTTTTCAGCTGCCTCTATAAATTGTGGGTGGCTTCCAGCTCGATTGGTGTGAGGCCACAGCCGCGCTATTCAGTCGCCGGATCGCAGGGGCGTCAGAGTCGCGGCCTGCGACCGGACCTGCATATATGCTCTCGCTCTTGTTTGTTTTTCTCTACTCCGTGTGCTCACTTCACCTGTTTTGTGGAAAAGATAAGCGGCGCGCTCGGTGAGAACGCCCGGCGGCGCACAAGACCCCGATACGCAGACGAAAAAGAGGACAAAAAAGCACACACGCGCACGCACATAGAGGAGAACCCCGGAAGCACAAGGGCGCTTGTGCTGGCACGATACAGATGTTGCGTGCGCCGCATTCACGCAGTGGAAAAAGAGAAGAGGTTAATGACGTCCCTATCACTCCCGCCCTCGTTTCCGCTTGTGCATGGTGCTGCGCGACCCCGCATGATTTGACGTCTCTTCCTTCGTCGCCTCCAGTCTCGCATTGCCCATTATCTCTCCCTTTCCTTCTTTTTTTTGTTTGCCCTTCTCTCGCACGCGCGTACGTCACACGTGTATGCCCTTGATGCCAACGCGATGCACGTCTGCGACTCATGTGTGCCCGCATATGCGGTTTGGTATACGACTGCGGCGCCGCCATTCTTTCCCCACGCTCTTCCCCTCGCGTCCACACACGAGCCGTCAGCGCGACAGCATTTGGCCCTCCCGCGTCGCTCGCTCATTTCCTTTATTTCTGATTTCACGCGTCAACACGCCGTTCTTTCTATCAAGAAAAACAACAATAACACTCCCCCCACTGCCACACAAACACACACGCACGCTTTCGCCTCTCACACACGACTTGAAAGAAAACAAAAGCAGCGCTGTCGCTTCGTGTTCTTTCTTTTCCCTTTTTCTTTTTCATTTTACTCTCTTCAGTTCACTCAAATGGCTGCTGCTGTCCAGGAAGCTGCTGCCCCGGTGGCACATCAGCCGCAGATGGACAAGCCGATGCAGATCGCTTCCATCTACGTTGGCGACCTTGATGCCGCCATCAACGAGCCGCAGCTGGTGGAGCTGTTCAAGCCGTTTGGCACCATTCTGAACGTGCGTGTTTGCCGCGACATCATCACACAGCGCTCGCTGGGCTACGGCTACGTCAACTTCGACAACCACGACAGCGCGGAGAAGGCGATCGAGTCCATGAACTTCAAGCGTGTGGGTGACAAATGCGTACGCCTCATGTGGCAGCAGCGCGACCCCGCCCTCCGCTACAGCGGCAACGGCAACGTGTTCGTGAAGAACCTGGAGAAGGACGTGGACAGCAAGAGCCTGCACGACATCTTCACCAAGTTCGGCTCGATTCTATCCTGCAAGGTAATGCAGGACGAGGAGGGCAAGAGCCGCGGCTACGGCTTCGTTCACTTCAAAGACGAGACGTCCGCCAAGGACGCCATTGTGAAGATGAACGGCGCTGCCGATCACGCCTCAGAGGACAAGAAGGCGCTCTACGTGGCCAACTTCATTCGCCGCAATGCACGCCTTGCCGCGCTCGTGGCAAACTTCACGAATGTGTATATCAAGCAGGTGCTGCCGACAGTGAACAAGGAAGTCATCGAGAAGTTCTTCGCAAAGTTCGGCGGCATCACTTCCGCTGCAGCCTGCAAGGACAAGAGCGGCCGCGTGTTCGCCTTCTGCAACTTCGAGAAGCACGACGACGCCGTCAAGGCGGTCGAAGCGATGCACGACCATCACATCGACGGCATCACGGCACCTGGTGAGAAGCTGTACGTACAGCGTGCCCAGCCGCGCAGCGAGCGCCTCATCGCCCTTCGACAGAAGTACATGCAGCACCAATCCCTTGGCAACAACCTGTACGTGCGCAACTTCGACCCTGAGTTCACGGGCGCGGACCTGCTCGAGCTCTTCAAGGAGTACGGCGAAGTCAAGAGCTGCCGTGTGATGGTGAGCGAGAGTGGCGCGAGCCGCGGCTTCGGTTTCGTGAGTTTCTCGAATGCCGACGAGGCCAACGCCGCTCTTCGCGAGATGAACGGTCGCATGCTGAACGGCAAGCCCCTCATCGTCAACATTGCTCAGCGCCGCGACCAGCGCTACACGATGCTGCGCCTGCAGTTCCAGCAGCGCCTGCAGATGATGATGCGCCAGATGCACCAGCCGATGCCGTTCGTCGGCGGCCAGGGCCGTCCGATGCGTGGCCGCGGTGGTCGCCAGCAGCTGGGTGGCCGCGCGCAGGGCCATCCGATGCCGATGCCCTCACCACAGCAGCCGCAGGCGCCGGCGCAGCCACAGGGCTTCGCCACGCCATCGGCCGTCGGTTTCGTGCAGGCGACGCCGAAGCACTCCCCCGGTGATGTCCCCGAGACGCCGCCGTTGCCGCCGATCACACCACAGGAGCTCGAAAGCATGTCGCCCCAGGAACAGCGAGCCGCCTTGGGTGACCGTCTCTTCCTGAAGGTGTACGAGATCGCGCCAGAGCTGGCGCCGAAGATCACGGGTATGTTCCTCGAGATGAAACCCAAGGAGGCGTACGAGTTGCTCAACGACCAGAAGCGACTCGAGGAGCGCGTGACGGAGGCGCTATGCGTGCTCAAGGCGCATCAGACGGCGTAAGCGAGAAGCCAGCAGGCGCCGTTGTGTCAGGCATGGGCAGAGGAAAAGCCCGCGCTCTTGCATACCGCGCCTCACCTCAGCAGTTCTCAGACTATGGTCCCCTTCTCTTCTTTCCCGCCACCTCACCCCTCTCACGAGTCTGTTTGCTACGAGGCCGTGAGAGAGAGGGGTTGAGTGGGCGACTTTGTGTGCCTGTCTATGTATACGTAAAGGTTGACGTTGTGCTTGTGCTGTTGATGCTGATCGGGAGAGGGAGCGGAAGGCCTCACGGATGACTAGGTTTGCGCCTTTTTTCTTGCCCGCACAATTCTGAAGTGTAGGCCGCCTTCCGCTTCTTTGGCTTCTCTCATGGTGTTGGAGCCCCACCCCCTACCACCCACTTCTGTTTACGGATGAAGGATGAGTGGTTAAGTCAGATAAAAGGCGCGTAAGTCATGGCGCTGTGCTCTCTCTCCCTCTCTATCTTTTCTGTTTCGTTTCGTGCCCATCATTTTTTCTTCGCGCGGTCATGCCTGTCTCTAGCCGCCTGTTTTCGTCAATGCCACCCTTCCCTTCCACAGCCTGCCTCTTGTAAGTGTGCATGGGCAGTGTGGTGCGAGCAGCAGCGACGCAGAGGAAAAAAGGAGGAAGCAAATTCGTGTAAGAGTGACGGAGGGCAAGAAGAGCGTTGGCGGGTACGACAACGAGATGCTCCTAAAACTGCCGCCCCGCCCCTCCCCTCCCTCCTGCGGCTGATGAACACGTGAACAAGCCGAAAGAACACAAGAAAACAAAAAGGAAGTAAAAGAAAACAAAGAGAAAAATTATACAAAAGGAAGAAGGTTGTGAAAGGAGGTGAAGTGGCAGAGGATGATCGATCACCATGCCGGGCGAACGTTGGAAACAGCGTAACGTCCGTCGTGGATGTCGCGTGTGACGTGCACGGGCTTTCTTTTTGCCCACTTTGCCGTTCGGCCCTTCGCTCTTCCTCTCCTTCTTTTTTTTCGCTCAGTCGACATTTTCTTTTGTTTGTTTTTTTTCCGCCCTCTTTCTTTCATGCGTGCGTGCGCCTTCCTTTCGTTTCTTCGGCCTGTTCTCTCCCTCTGTGTTCTCACTCTCCTTTCTGCGTTGTCCTCCGCCTTTGCGGTGCCCCTATCATTGGTTCCATTTTTTACGTTCCTCCTAATCTTTTCTGATAAGCCCACTTAACGCACGAAAAAGAAAACGGTCACTTCACCAACTCCATAAACGGGCAAACAGAAGCGAAGACGGCGCAGAGAAGCCCATTTCCTTTCGCTGCCAGAGAAACGGGGGGGGGGCGGTGACAGTCGCTCCTGCTCGAGGCGCGCACGGATCGCGAGCCAAACAGGTGTGCCTGCTTCTTGCATGCGATTGTGACTGCTGCTCTGGCAGGCAAGGGTTACTCGCGCGAGGTGCGTGGCCGAGGTGCTCGTGAGAGCTCCTCCCCCTGCTGTGTTTGTGCCGACGAGTGGGGCGACCTGCTGTGAAGCTGCGTGCGCTGCCTCCCCTGGCTCGCAATAGCGCACCTCTTTTCGCTCTCTCGCCGTCACGAGGGAGGTATCCATCTGACCTCCTCCTCCACCGACTCTTCTTCTTCACGGCTCTCGCGCACTTCGTGTCGGAGCCCTTTCACGCACCCAAAAGACCCCCATCACGCGTTGTCTTTCCATCTCTGTAATTATCTTCCCCGTCGCGCTGCTTCTTTTCCACAGCCGTAGCGACGAGGGAAGGCAACCAGATCAAGGTTCACATACAAGCCTATAAGCAGGAGTGAGGCAGCTGCTGCACGTGTCTAGTCCCTCGTCGAGCAGTGATCGAACTTTTTTTTACAGCTTCCACAGACTTACCCGCAATCCTCTCTCTCGGGCTCACTTGAAATCACAAAGCACAGCAGCCATACACACCTCATTTGGCGGCTGACTCGTGTCAGAGGCGTCCCATATCATTTTTTTTTGGGGGGGCGGGGAAGGGGGAGGGGTTCGCCCACAGAGAAAAAAAAACAGAGCAAGGCAACAAATTCAAAAAGTCATTTCGTGGTTGGCGGGCGTATCAGCGGTCAGACGGCGGAAGAACGCACATCTCAGGGAAAGAGCACATCGCCTACACACCGCAGACCCTCTTATCCGGTCGCGAATGACAGAGAGGAAGGAGGACAGGAGATAAAAACTTGTGAGTGCCATAGAGACTTGTCTCCTCTCTTTTTTCTTTTTGGTGTGTGAGCGCTTCGTCATTGTTCTTTCTTCTGTGGTTTGTTGTCTCTCATTTCGATGCTGCTTTCGCCGAGCGTCCACATACGCCGCCCTCCTTTGCTTGTTTATCTCTCTCTCGCTTCTGCTCATACACCATCGATTGCCTTTCCACCTTCACGTCACACAAGCGTGCTGTGTATTCGCACTGCACCCCGGCGCGAAGCCGTAAGTGAAGAGCTTAGCTAGTTGCGTGTTTCCTCACCCCCCTCCACACCACCACCTCCTTCTACGTTAAGAGTGCTTAGGCAAGAGGGCGGAGAGGTCCGAGCAGACGTGCGTGCCTCGTTCTTTTTGCCATCGATACGTCGTGCCCGTTTCATCTCTGCTCTGCTCCGTCTCGCGCCTTCTCGGCTCTCTTCTTGTCGAGCCATCGTCGTCGGCCGACATACGCATACGCCTGCGGAGCGAGCGAAGGAGAGCGCGCGGCGGCGATTCACGTATATATATATATAGACATACATCGGAAACCAAAACTTGCTCAGGTGTGTCTTTTTATTGCTGTTGCTCTTCGTGTTTGGGCTCGGCTGCTTCGCTTTCCACGTTTGCGCTCATAGAAGGCCCGCGGCTCTTTTCCCTCGGTCTCGATTTTTCCTGTGTTCTCTGCTGTTTCCAGGGTGTCTCGGTTTTCGGTCGCTTTTATTTTTCGTTTGGTTTCGTTGTCTTTACTGGTGCTCGTGTCTCTCTCTGTGTCTGTGTTTAGTTCTTGTAGTGCTGCCTCGTGTGTGCCCCACTCATGACCTCCAACCCGTACATCGCACAGCACTATGGGAGCAGTATGGAGGTGGTGTCGAACGGGCATGAGGACGAGGTAGACGCTGCGGTGGGATTTCGGCGCTTCCCGAATGCGCCGCACATGACACACACCGTCTTCCGTCCCTCGAAGAACTTGACCGCCACCTCTGCCACGGCTGCGTCTTCATCGGCCTTGGGCGTCCACAATACCTACAAAACATCGACGCCGGATGCCCTTGCAAACTTGCGCGTGCACAAGTGTCTCCTGGTCGATGAATTTCCCTCACGTCCGCATACGCCACAAGGCGCCAAGTCCGCCGCGTCACTACCACCGTTACTGCCGGCGGATCGTCTCTCGGTCGGGTCCAGCGACGGCCTTCCTGAAAGAGGAACGGAGGTGTTTCGAGAGTGGGTGAAGGCGCCCACGAACTCCTCCACATCCTCGTCTAACGGCGCTGACGGCGGCGAAACAGACGCGGCTGCAACCAACGGCAATGCGCACGGCTCCCTCGAACTCGTCAGCGCGTCAGAGCTGGCGGCTTCGCGAGGCACAGAGGGCGGGCAGAGCTGCGCCTCTGCGTTGGTGCCACCTGGGACTAACGTCCCGGCAAAGACAGCGCTTGCGTCGTCTGATCACTGCCCGTCGGTATCCGTCTCGCCGGAATCGCTACGTCTCGTACGGCCAAAAAGCTCAACGGCCTCTTTCACCCCTTTGCAGGCACCGGAAGCGTCCAGTGAGCCCACGGTCGACGGAGCTCTGCACCACTTACGCGACGTACTGGTGCAGGCGCAGCGCGTGCTGGATAAATCACGGATAACCGGGGATGCCCGTGCGCTTCCCGCGCCGCCGGCGATGCCACCCAAGCCTGCGGAGTCAGCACAGCACCAGCAGCAGACGGCAGTCCTTCCGTCCACAACGTCCACTGGTTCGTCCTCTGGCGAGGATGTGATGCCGGAGGACTCACTAGATTGCGTATCGCCCCTCGCCAGCACGAGCGCAGCACTCTATGCTATATCGCAAGCAGAGCGGGGAGTGGGTGTGCCTGCCGCGGCTTCGCCACCGTTCGCCGCCGGTAAGGTGGCCGATAACGTCGCGGTGCCCGACGAAACCCGCTTCATGGTGTTGTGCTCCGTCACTCACCCGTCAGCAATCATGCAGCGGCGTCTCCGTCGCCGTGGCCCAGTAACCAGAGCGTCTATGGAAGGACTGGCCTCGCCTCCGGCTCATTCGCTGTTTGGCACGTGCACAGAGACAGGGGCTATACGCACGTCTTCATGCCGCATCGCCGAGGTGCCGAGCACATCCGCCGCCGTAAGTGCATCCACCGTTGCGCAGCCGGCAACAGCGGCCGGCCAACTTCAGCGCTCGTTGTCGCCGAACGAAGGTGGCAGTGAGCATCCCAGCTTGCGCGCACCCATGCAGCGAAGTCCAGCTGACGACTCCGTGAGCCGTCACTTACACGAGGATCCGTCGCTCATTCCGGGACTCGCCGAGTTTCTGCGGGCTGGAAACCCCAATGGCTTTTCATCCCTCAGCGCAGCTACCCACGCGGCGCCGCCTGCGCTGGGGAAGGCGGCGCCGCGTGGGTAGCTGCGCTGAGGGATGAAAAGCCATTGCGCCGCCGCCGCTCACGTTCCTGCTGTTTTGCTCGGTCATTCACCATCGTTGTTGCAACGCCGTGGCTCTAGTGGCACCGCACGGTCTCAAGCGGACCGTGCGGTGACCCCGTCGTTGCATCTGCCATACGCGCACACAGAGGGGAGCGCGACAGTAGCGGAGGTCTCGCCACGCCGCGGATCTACCCGTGCCCGCCGTATAGACTCGACGCCTAGTTACGCGCAGCCGACACTGAGCTGGCTTTCCAAGGGGTCTGAGGCTTCCGCTGACCAGTTCCCAGTGAGCCGCATAACCTCGCCGCAGACGAGCCCCGTGAAGGATCCGGTGACAGCATCGCGTGACGCCGCACCAAGTGAACCGGCGCTACTGTAGAGAGTACTTCTTAGGTTTCTTTATCTCCCTCGTGGTCACCGTGTAGTCTGCACACCTGTCTCTTTCCCATGCGTCATCACCGACGGGTGACCGCGATCACTGCATTCCCGCATTCGCACCAACGACAACAATGACGCTCTTACAATTCCTACTTGCGCTTCGGACCCTGATGACGGCGGCACAAACCTCACGGTGCTTGGTATCACAGGGCCCCGTACACCCCCACTCTGTGTGTGTGTGGGAGGAGGCCACGCGGCACCTCACCTCTGTCCCCTGCCAATGTCAGAACCCTACTTCTTCTGGTGCGGACAGGGTCAAGCACCGACGACGTAGCGGTGGTCGGGGCGATGTACCACTGCTGGCGTCGGCGACGCGGTCGTGGATAGCGTTGTACTGGGGCGGCCTGCAACCGTGCACACGTCTGCGCCATCCATATGATTGGGCAGCGTGCCAGAGCGACTCGGGCGCATGTCTCACCCGGCCCTCGCGCACTGCCTGCTGGTGCGGGGGGCGGGGGCTGAGCCATGCCCCGAGGAGGGATGCACGAGGGCTGGCGGCCGGCATGATGGGGGAGCGGCTGTGAGGCGAGACCTGCGAGGCAAAGAGAGGGGGAGAGAGGTTGGTAGGGCACGAGGCAGGGGGGCCGTGCTCTCAGATGGCTGAGTGGGCGCACTGCTGCAGCGCGTGTGTCCACGACTGCTTCGCACCGCGCTGGTGGGACCTGTGCGCCTGCGGGGCTCGAGTGGCGTTTGATCTCCTGTGCTGTAGCGGAGAAGGGGCACGTGGAAAAGAAAAAGTTTGCCATTGGAAGGGTGGGAGCTTTTTTTCTTGGGAAGATGGCCATGACCACGATGCGGCAGTGTTTGTTTCTGCTTTGCGACAGAGTTTAACTTCTTCGTCTCGCCCATCTCTCCGTCTCGGGCGATGGGTGGGTGAGAGGGAGAGCTGATGTGTGCCTGTCTCAAAAGACGCACGGGGCTGCAGAGAGTGCCGCATTTTGTTCTTTCTTCTTCCTGGCGACGACGCGTAGCGGGCCTGCTCGTATGTCGTGTTGCTCCTGGTGTTGTGTATGCGTGCGCCATTGTGCACCGAGGAGACTTTTGAGATGGTGCATCCGCAGGAGAGGGAAATCCGCGTGTGTTCGTGGCATCGCACGGGATGAGGGCCGCTGTGCAAGAGTCTCGTTTGCAAATTAGCCCCGTCGCCGCGTACTCGGCACCGTGTATGCTACCGAGGATCGACGAGAGAAAGGGTCGAGGAAGCGGAAAGGATACTCTACGGAAGCGTGGAAGTGCAGATTTCAAAGCAAACCGAAGACTCTATATGACTTTGAGGATTCTGTGAGGCACAATAGCCGTTGTCTTTTCGCCCTTGTGTCTGCTTCATATACAGCGAGCATGACCTGTGGATCGTCCGCGCCTAGCGCCGCTATCCCTCTTTTTGAGAAGACTGTATGCGGGCGCACACACGCGCGCATTGCGGTCTGGTCGCCTCGCGTGAGACGAGGGGAGGGAGCAGTGGCCGCGTTTGTTTTTTTCGACCCCTCTCTTTTCTATTCGAAATCCGGTGGGGGGCTACTGATGCACCTCGCCCTGCATGCGGTGCACCTTCTCTCTCTCCCCCTTACTTTCCTTCCAGTCGCTCTCACCTTTGGAGCGCGAGCAGAGGTGGCTCGTGTCTTCTGCTTTTCTTTTTCTGTCGTAGACGACGCGACAAGAGCTGGGAACGTACGCGCGCTCTCTCCCGTTCTGGGTAACGAAAGACAGGTGTACTCGCAAAACACACGGAGAGTGTGTGCGGGGGGGGGGCGGGGGCTACACTAAATGAGTGGACACGCCCACAAACTTGAGGCACACTGCACAAGGAAACTACGTAGTCACCTCTCCGCCACCTCCGCATAAAAAGGGTAACACACGCAATCTCGGCCAAGGAACAGCCAAGCGCCACACACTCCCCCGGCCGTATTTAATGGTAAGGGATAAGCAAGAGTTGGTGTCGCCGGCCCCGTCAGCTAAGCCATCCCCCCCCGGCCCCCTCCCTCTCGCAACACATTAGGCCAGCTTGTCAGATTAAGAGCAGAGCCATGCTGCTCAGCGATGCGGAGGCCAAGATCACGGCGGTGCTGAAGTCACTTCTCGACACCCCCCGCACTACCTATGAGGTGGAGAACCTCTATCAGTTGAACTGCGAGCGCATCGCCGCCGTCCGCGCAGCACTGGCTGACATGAGTGGCGACTACGTTGAGCAACTGCGCGAGAGGTGCGGCGAGGCAGAAAAGCAGGCACAGGCGAAGCGCGCCGCCGGCGTGGCCAACACGGCCGCCGCTGACAACGCCTTCTCTCTCGACTTTGCTCTGGACGAGGCGGAGGGGCAGAACGAGGCGGAAATCGAGTCGGCGATGGCCGCGGCAGCACACGGCAGCAGGCGACCAAAGAAGTCAACTGGAAAGGAAAAGTCCAAGAAGAACGACGGGGAGGAGAGAGGCAAGAAGAAGAAACGGACTTTAGATGATGAGCCGCCCGTGGCGCCACTCCCTGCCGGCGGAAGCAGCTGCGAAGACAACGCTGCTGACAAGGCTACATCGTCTCCGTCGACGAGGTGGGTGGTGCTGTCCCGCGATGACGACCTCATCAGTAGCGAAGTTCTGCCGGCGCTGTCGACGAGTGGCCGAGGAAAGTGCGAAGCGGTGCCAAACACTCCTCTGGCGCGAGTCTTTTTCACTGAGGAAGTGGTCCGGGAGGGCGCGTCATGCCAGTGCGCGGTGGAGCTCTACCGGTGCGTGGTGATCGCCATGACGTATGGCGAGCCGCAGCTGAGCTGGGCGGAGTGCGAGAAGATGATGCAAGCTCAAGCAGCGGCGGCATCAAAAGCAGGCACCATCGAGGACGAGTGTTTCTACTCCCGCTCTGCGAAGTGCGCCGGTGCCAGATCGCCAAAGACGTCTTCGGATGGAGACGGTGAGGGCACCGAAGACGCCAGCGCGTCGTTCATCGAGGACATGACCCTATCAGAGCAGCTGATCGCCCAGTACGATCATGCACAGCAGGCGGAGGAGGAGGAGGACGCGGACACATTGACTCTTCCGCGCGACGTCTCAGAGCGCTTCCAGCAGCGTCTCCGTGGCTTCACAGACGAAGTGTGGGTCGTTCTTCTCTGCCACGGCGGGTATTTTGCCGGCGGTGTATTCGCGAGAGGCACCTGCATCACTCACAAGGCGTTTCAGCGCTATGTAGTCCGCAAGAAGCAAGGCGGCAAGCAGTCCTCGAACGCGAAGGAAGCGGGGAGCTACAACAGCGTCGGATCGCAAATCCGCGCCGCACAGGAGGTAAAGTGGCGCGTCGATGTGCGCGACATTCTGCTGGACTGGATGCCCTACATCCAGGCCGCTTCTTTCATTCTCTACGCCGCCCCAGGCCCTCAAAACAGAGCTGTTCTAACCGACTTTTCCCTCCTTCCCGCGGTGGCGTCGGTCGGGGGTAGAAAAGGCGTCTCGCCCATTCAGCTGAAGGACCCGCGAGTGAGCCGAGTGCCATTCACGACACACCGGCCCACCTTTGAGGAGGTGCTGCGCATCTATGGAGTATGCTCGCGCTGCAGCTTACTCTACGTGAGACAAGATGCGTAAAAAAGAAACAGAAGCTAATCGTCGAGCTCACTGGATGAAGTGCACAAAAGCTGCCAGGACCCACAAACAGCGTGCGAATCTGATGGGCAGTGAGGTGAGCACTGAAGAATGCCGACGAAGCGGCATGCATGGTACTTATGTTTGCGTTTGTGTGCGTGTTGGTGCAACATACCCCCTTCCCCCGCCTTAATCGACTTCAGCGTGGTTGTATTGCGCACGCAGCCCCTTGGGGCAAGTTCACTCGAAAAAAGAAATCAGAGGCACGCACCTAGGGACCAATATATATATATATATGTATTGACAGTCATCGGCACTTTATGTCTGTCTGCGTGTGTTCGTATGTGTGTACTTGAGACGTTTCATCTGTAATGCCTCCAAAAGTGCTTCACTCTCCTCAGCGAGGTTGCACAGCACGCCATCCCACCTGTGCATCCACTCGGATACATCACCCGTTTTTTCCTTCGTGGTTTCCCTAGCTCCATCCATCCCCCTCTGTTCTTCCGTGGCAACCGTTGTTTTTCTCTCATCGTCGTTCTTTCTGTCATGCAGAGGTTAGACGTCGCGCTTTCTGCATTCTCGCTGCCTCATCGCTGCCCCATATCCCCCCCCTCTGCCTCTACGCCACGCCCCTTCACCGTCACACGTTGCTAAAGAGACGTTCAGAGACCCTCGAAGGACGACCGCTCCAGCGTTGCCCTTTTCCACTTGTCGCTGCCTTCCGGCAATCCAACTCGTTCTTCTTCAGATCTCGGTTGCTCCGTCTTGCGATAATTCATCTTAAGCAGCAGCCGCTTTTCTTTTTTTGTTGTTTGTTTTGCTACTCGCCTCCGCGCCTTCAAGTCCCAAAACGTGACAACAGCACCCGCTCTGTTTTTCGTTCTACTTTGACGGCTTCTTTTCCTTGTTGTGCTGTTGCGCGCACGCGTGTTCTTGTGCACGCTTACCCGACACTCCTCCCTCTACCGCGCATCCGCACACAAGTGTGCTGCGCGTTTAAAGTGGGCGCATCGGCTGCGCAAGCGCAAAGGAGATAGACGCAGGCACACAAACGCGCTCTGCCGAAAGCGCAGCGAGGGAGCAAAGCAGAAGACTACCGACTGCCGTCTTTGTGCGTGTCTTTTCAGTGCGTTTGCCTGTGCGCGCCGTCGCCCGGAGCTCACTTGCCTTTTAATCGAGTTTCGCAGGTGTTTGAGTAACACTATTATTCTGTCTCACCCCTTCCACTTCTTGTATTGTCGTTGTCATTGTCTCCAGTGTTAGCTTGTCGTCTTCGCTCACTCGTTCACGCAGAGACACTCCAGCGCTTGCCTGTCGCTGCTGCTGCTGCTGTAACCCTTCTCTCTCTTTCCTCTAAGTCATGGCAATTCGTTGGGTGCTTCGTTTTTGTATTGAGTGATTCGAGGCGGACATTTGTTGCCGAGCGTGTTTTGGCGGTCCTCTATTGTGGTTCCTTTTTTTGCTTGTGGATCGCTTGCTGCTCTCTTCTGGACTCTGTTGAGACAAACTGTGAGTGCTGGTCCTCTCTGCTGTCGCTCTCACTGTCGCTGTCGTGAACCCCGCATTTCCGTTTGAATTCGTTCGTGTGCTCTTTCTGATAGGTTGCTGCATTGTGACTGTTCGTGTCGCTGTATAAGTCGATTTGTCGCCTGTCATTCTTTGCGCTGGTGTCTGTCCGGGCGTCTTTCCCCGCCTCCTCTCTCTCTCGCCACCTGTGTGGGCCCTCTCTCTCGCTGAATTGATTGATTGGATTATATCTTCTTTATTTTGCGCATCTCTATTCCTTTCTCGACATCAGCTACCCTCGCACTCCCTCCTACCCCTTCTTGTCGTACTCGTCGTCGCTTGTTCTGCACCCCCCCCCTTGCGTCTCTCGCTCGCTCGCTCAGTCATCATCATAACAGCTTGACTTGCTCGGTGACCTCACCACCACCTAAAAAAATGAGCGATCATTCCTCTGACGACGAAGATGTTGTGGTGTTGCAGGTATGTGCAAATCGGCACTGCCAGGGCATCGATGATCTAGAGTTCGACGAGGAGACAAACCAGAGCTACTGCGGCCGGTGTCGTGCGCTCTACGCCCGCACGGAGACGGAGGGGTTTCGCGTTCTTCTGTCGAACGACGACCTCGGCCTAGTGAAGCTTATTTTTGACCAGTTCGATGAGAACAGCCGCGGCTTCTGGACTTACAAAGAATGGAACGCGTTTCAGGAGGTGACAGAGCGCGGCTCAGACGACCCGATAGAGTCTTCGTCTGCCTTGAAGGAGTTCTTCAAGGAGGAGTACGACATCGATATTAGCGCCCACGGCAAAGACGGAGCGGTAGTCCTTTTGGTGGATCTGGAAAACATGTATGGGGGCTATCTGTACAACAATGTAGACGCACTTGTGGAGGACAGCGAGGCCATGGAGTATCAGGGGCTTCTGCACACGGGCGTGCTGGAGTAGAGGTACATGTGGCCACATACCCGAAAGAAACAGATGGCACAGCCGGTGTTTCACTGAGCACCGCATGATGATGAAGGTTTCTCCTATGGCTATCTTCACGGGTGCATCGGTTCGTCTACTTTTTTCTTCTGTTGTGTGTGAAGATAGTGGACATATATTGCCGCGTGCGGCGCCTCTCATACTGTCATTTTGTGCTAACGTGTTTTGATACCTGTTCCTCTAGACTGTTTCGTTCTCTCGCTCCCTCCCCCCTCGGTTCCGTCGAGAAACGTGCACTGTGCTGCCGTGCGCCACATGTGGGTCGCGAGAGAGGGGTTTAGTGGTAGTGGTAGTGGGCGAGGGCTTCGCTGAAGGAGGGCAAAGGAGACAGTCGTGGTGCGCTGCGGATTCCCTTTTCACGCACTCCCGAATTCAGCGCATGCCCTTCCCCCCTCATCACTCCACTCCCCGAACAAAGGAAGAAAATTATACACACCAGGGGAGGCGGTTTACTTCAGCACACATACTTGTTTCCCCCGCTCTGTTGTTCCTCCTTACCAGTTGCTGACTCATCGATGTGAAGTGCGCCGTCCTACATTTGAATCGCATGCGCTTTCATTTTTTCACCTGCCCCCCCCCCACTTCCTCCTCCTCCCCTTCTTTCCCTCCCCTTCCCCCTCTTAGCATCAGCTGACCGCTCTCCTCGTCTGAGTGTGCGTGGTCCTTCCCCTTTCCCCCTTTCCTTGTTGGTTTTCTGTATGTTTGCGTTTCATTGTCCCCCCCCCTTGTACACTCGACGTCCTTTTTTCGTGACGTTTCCTCTTTTTTTTTTCCTGTTGTTGTTCCTCTCTGTCTGCATCTCAGCTCACATGCTGCAGTGGCGGCGGTGCCCGTGATGACAACGACGTCGACGAGGTGAGCCGCCAGCGCACACGCACACGACTACACGTAGTCAAAAGTAGAAAGCAGCACACGGATGCCTGGCACCAAAAGAGAGACGAAAAAAGCGGGCACAGATGGCCAAACCGCGAGAGGGGGTAGGATTTGCCAGCATATCATAAGGTGGCAATACACCGCGCCAGTACTACCATTCCTCACTCCAGCTACACCGCTTCGCACCTACCACGTCTTCCTTTACCATTTTATGTTTTCCATTATTATTGCTCTCTTGATAGCGGCGGCACAAACCTCACGGTGCTTGGTATCACAGGGCCCCGTACACCCCCACTCTGTGTGTGTGTGTGGGAGGAGGCCAAGCGGCACCTCACCTCTGTCCCCTGCCAATGCCAGAACCCTACTTCTTCTGGTGCGGACAGGGTCAAGCACCGACGACGTAGCGGTGGTCGGGGCGATGTACCACTGCTGGCGTCGGCGACGCGGCCGTGGATAGCGTTGTACTGGGGCGGCCTGCAACCGTGCACACGTCTGCGCCATCCATATGATTGGGCAGCGTGCCAGAGCGACTCGGGCGCATGTCTCACCCGGCCCTCGCGCACTGCCTGCTGGTGCGGGGGGCGGGGGCTGAGCCATGCCCCGAGGAGGGATGCACGAGGGCTGGCGGCCGGCATGATGGGGGAGCGGCTGTGAGGCGAGACCTGCGAGGCAAAGAGAGGGGGAGAGAGGTTGGTAGGGCACGAGGCAGGGGGGCCGTGCTCTCAGATGGCTGAGTGGGCGCACTGCTGCAGCGCGTGTGTCCACGACTGCTTCGCACCGCGCTGGTGGGACCTGTGCGCCTGCGGGGCTCGAGTGGCGTTTGATCTCCTGTGCTGTAGCGGAGAAGGGGCACGTGGAAAGGGGGCAAAATCAAGGGTTTGTGCTTCATCTCCAGTGGGCTGTGTTAGCAGCCTTCTACGCTGGTTATCCGCTGTGTGTGTGTGTAGATCTGGCAGCGCGTCGCACCCCGGTTACTATTTTCGCTGTGTCCCTTTTCCCTCTGCAGACCCCGTGCCTACTGTAAGGTTTCTTCATTCCTCCCCTCCTCCTGTTTGTCTCCCCGCTCGTCTGATACCTCTGTGTGTTTTATTATTATTTTTCCGGGTCTTGTAAGGTGTCTAGTTATACGCTAAAATCGTATGAGGGGCCTCTTGTGTGGTTTGTCCCTTTTGTTTCGCCTGCGTGTATGCGCTCTGTGCGTTGATTTTCTTTCCTCTCCCGTTGCCGCCGTCGCGTAGTCTCTCCTCCTTCCCATGTTCTGCGCGTGTGTGCTTTAGCTACAGTGGACTCGGGATTGCTGCCAAACTATGCAGCGGAATGTTTCTCGTGCTGGCGGACGTGAGAGGCAGCAACAAATAAAGACGTGCACTGTTTGCTTTTTCTCCTTTACTGTGCACCCATCAGTTCTTCGTTTTGTTTTCCTGTTCTTGGGTGAGCATGCGTGCCTCCTCGTGCCTCTTCTCTCTCTTTATCACGCTGCTGCACTAGCACCTTTTCGCCTCCTTGACCATTACAAGCTCGTTTCTCAGCCATCTTGCACGGCGGGCACTGCGGCACGAGTTCCTTGTCTTCTTAGTCCCTCATCTGCCCCTCACCGTTTTCGATTTTTTCTTTGTGCTACGCTCTACCGTCGCCGCTGTCCCTTTCTTTTAGTTTGTTGTTTTTGGGTCCACGAATGAGCACGCGTGTGTGGACTAGAACAAGGCGAGGTGGACCACAGGTCGAGTGCAATGGCGCCCTGGACGCCAACGCTTATGCCTTACCCAAGCGTGTCTTCCGTGGCCTGTGTGTGCGCACCGACAGCGTGCGGGCAGCAACACCGGCAGCAGTCGGGAAGAAGCAACGCAGCCAGGGAGCGACTGACAAACTGACTCGAAGGGGCTAAACGAGCATCCGATACCCAATACAACTAGAAAGTATCAAAAGGCACGGAACGAGAACTGCGGAAGAAGGACCGCATGCGCGGGGGCAATTTTTGAGAAAAGATGCAAAGAGAAGGCGGCAAGGGCTTGGCAGCACTCTATCTCCTCGCCCCTCCATGCTTGGCCGTGTAACACGCCCCCCTCCTCTTGTGGAGCGGCTCCCTGTCCCCCGCTCTCGAGCAGCGCACAAGGAGTGGAAAAAGGAATCCGAATAGCGTTTGTCCGGTTCACCTTCGACATATATGAGTGAGTGCATGTGTGCCCTCATGAAGGCCTGCACGCACCACTTTCGTGCGCACCCGTCGCACCGCCCTGCTCGTGTGACGGCCGATCTTTTCGATGGGAAGTTGCGGCGTCGTGCTCTCTTTCGCCCTTTGGCGATGCAAAACTCTGGCGCCACTTCGCACCTACTGCCTCTTACCTCCGGCGTCCTTCGGTATCTCTGCTCAACCTCTCTCACCTCGACTTCGAGCGCGCGCGCTCTGTATCTTTCTTCTGGAGGGATGCATCTCTCCTCCAGGTATATTGGCGATTTCTTGCCCACAGCGCTGTTTGGGTGGCATCCACCCTTCCCTATACACGACAGCTCGCTGTTTCACTGTTCCACGCTGAAACGGGGCTGTGCCGACCTGCGGTGACAGTCTCGGTGGCACCAACGGCGCCGAATCGCTCGCACGCATGCCCTGAGAAAAACCTTGCACTCTTCCTCACTCCTTTCTGCAGAGAGAAGCCGCATCCGCTCAACGCACACAATGAGCCTTTTCGAGCGTCCTCATCGCTTGATGTCGGTATCTAGTGTAGTGATGGGGCTGAAGCCGGAGACACTACGCGAGGTGGACGACTACGCGGTGTGGATGGAGAAGCTCCGCGCAGAACTCGTCAGGGTTTACGGGGAGCAGTTCATGCAGTCGGAGGTATCGGACATTACATACGCGACCTGCGACAATCCGAATCACTTTTCCTCTCGTATCACCGAGGGTGTCTTCGAGCATCTGCGTTCCTACAAGGCGCTGCTTGCAAACACTGATTCCATCAACAGGCAGCTGGCAGAGCGAACGGAGCTGCAGCAACTCATAGAGTCTGCCATCAGCCAGAACACCGAGGACGGCAAGGCTCTCCGTCAGCAGCAGCGCGAGCTGCGCAACGTGAAGGAAAGCATCGTTCAGCTCACTCGGCAGGCGACAGAGCTCAAGTACCAACTGGCCTGCCTCTCGCAGCAGCTTACAAACGTCTTCAAGGCGGAAGTTGTCCGTGTCTCCTTTGCGTGAAATCGGTGTAGGGCACGCGTGATGCGGGCGTGAGTGTGGGCAAAGCATCCTGCCGAAGGAGCTGCACTGGCGAGTCGCAGAGAACTCTGCTGCCCAAGGATTGAGCACGTGAGCCGGTTGACCGTTTCACTCAAGACCACCACATTACTTATGCCTCCCGCCTCCGCCTTCTCGCCCTCCCCTGGGGTCGCTCATCCGTTGTCTTATGTTTGTATGCTGGCGATATTTTTTTTCTTTTTGCAGGCTCATCCCTTCGTTGAGAGTACCGGGCACTTTCGTCGGGAGGCCACTTGTGAATGATGCACACAAGCACGCATGTGCGACGGCCAATCACGTCTTCTTCGTTCCTTCTGTGACTCGACTCTGGCTGCGGGTGACGGCGAGACCCGCAGTACCTGGGGTACACGTTGTTATTGAATGCTGTAAGCCTTGGTGTGACTGTCACAACCGCTGCTCGTATATCTTTACCCCCCCCCTGCTCTTCGTCTCCCAAGTACGCCCACTTTTCCATGTAGAAGATAGACGTGTCCTGCCGTGCGTGACGGGGCGTTTTCACCACCACCCCTTTGCTTTCTCTACCTTAGCGTGCGCTGCACCTCGGTGTCTAAAAAAATGTGTCGGACACTCTCAGTAGAGAAGCAGGTGCAGTGGCACAAACGGAAGCAGGCAAAACGGTTTATAGTGTACGTCGGTTTTTTTTCTTTTTTTTTCAGTTCGTCTCTTGGTGAGAATCGCGATGCCCGTTTCACCAAAAGATGCAAGCATGTGAGAAAAGCCTCGAACTCAAGTCGCGCTCAATTTGGTGACGATGCGCAGCTTCATAAATCTTGTTCGTGTGCGATTATGTATCTCCAGGCACGCAGAGAAGCATAGAAGGCCATCCCTGGCCCTCTCCGTTGCGTACGCCCAAACTCGCGCACCTGTTGCATCGAACGTGCCGCATGCCAATTCGAACCTATACGGCTATGCTTTCCTTGCTCTCACTCGCCCCATAATGACGAGAGACAGTTCAGCGTGTTATCCAGATCCCGTTACCTACATTTTGTGAGGAGGCCACGCGGCACCTCACCTCTGTCCCCTGCCAATGTCAGAACCCTACTTCTTCTGGTGCGGACAGGGTCAAGCACCGACGACGTAGCGGTGGTCGGGGCGATGTACCACTGCTGGCGTCGGCGACGCGGTCGTGGATAGCGTTGTACTGGGGCGGCCTGCAACCGTGCACACGTCTGCGCCATCCATATGATTGGGCAGCGTGCCAGAGCGACTCGGGCGCATGTCTCACCCGGCCCTCGCGCACTGCCTGCTGGTGCGGGGGGGTGGGGGGCTGAGCCATGCCCCGAGGAGGGATGCACGAGGGCTGGCGGCCGGCATGATGGGGGAGCGGCTGTGAGGCGAGACCTGCGAGGCAAAGAGAGGGGGAGAGAGGTTGGTAGGGCACGAGGCAGGGGGGCCGTGCTCTCAGATGGCTGAGTGGGCGCACTGCTGCAGCGCGTGTGTCCACGACTGCTTCGCACCGCGCTGGTGGGACCTGTGCGCCTGCGGGGCTCGAGTGGCGTTTGATCTCCTGTGCTGTAGCGGAGAAGGGGCACGAGGCGTACCACTTACTCGTGTGTGTATATATATGTACGTATATGTATCTCTCGCGCCTTCGTTTTGCTTCGATGCTTCGCCCTCTTCAGCTCTCTCTCTCACATTCCGTTTCTCCTGCTCATTCGCTCTTCGTTCTCTGGTCTCTTGCGCCGCGCCACGACCGGGCGCCGCGCCGCGATTTCATTTGGTGGCTGCTGCGCACACTCTTGTGGTCGCGGAAGCGCAAACATCCACAAACGCACGGCGCTCTCTTGTGTGTGTCTCCTCTGCGAGTGTGGGGAGGACTGCGCGCGTCGGCGTTCCCCCCTCTTTCCTCATTGGGCATCTGCGCCTTAGTGCGCGTATCGTCAGGCAGCGGTCGCCGTGGGCCGAGCTGGACCATATTAGCATCTGCTTCGTTCTGGTTTTGTTCGTCTTTTGTCGCCTTGTGTCCCACTACGCCCTCTTCTGGGCCTGTGCTCTCATTAATGCCGAGCATGAACCGATCTCTGCTCGCTAACAATGGCGCGCCCGCAGCGAAGCGACCGCGTCGTGAGCCGGCTCCTGACATATCCGCACATGTGAGCGACATTCCTGAGGTGATGTCGTTGGTTGCGGAGAACAACGCGCAATTACGTCCAAAGCTCCGGCTGAGCCAGCGCGACTTTCTCAGCCATGCATTTGACGCTCTAGGGGCCGCGGCGAGGCAGGATCCGAGCAAGGCGGAGGTGGCCCTGAGCTTCCTTGCGGAGATGGCCGCAAAGCATCAGGAGCTGCCACGCAACACCGTCATTTCCAAGGTACTCTACATGTGGTGCACACCGAAACTGGTCGAGTCTGGCGTTCGCCTCGTGGAAACTCTTCTATGCAGCCGGGCGAAGCTGCCGGAGGCCTTCCTCGCCGCATTCGACGAGCGCGTGGCCGCTGTGGCACTCCGGGTTGCCATACAGGCACCGGTAGTCGATGTCGCACTGCTTCGACGCATCTTGGACGCTCTGCCGGCAGACGCTTTCAAGCGTCGCGTGTTCCATCCCCTCTTTGTGCACTGCCGCAGCGCCGCTGACGTGCCGCTGTGCTTTGAGTTCTTTGGTATGGCCCGTTCAAAGGAGCTGGAAATGTGGGACAACGACTACAACGAAGTTCTTCGCACGATCGCCGCCGCCCGGGACAAGGCTGCTGTAACTACCGCCGAGGCAGCCGAGCGCACGAACCTTGTCCTGGATGAGATGGCGCGGCATCACCCTGTTCTGGGGGCTGCAAACGCGCAGCTGGTTCGTGAGCTGCTCGGCGGTACTGTGGCGCCGGTCAGCGACGACGGTGTCTGCTCTAACTGCGGTGCACAGCTGCAGAGCTTTGACCTATCTGCCGAAGACCGCGCGGTGCTGGTGCATGACCTTGTCGAGAAGCTCGTCAAGCCACGGTTACAGGGCTCCAGCCGCTACGAGCCAGACACCGAGGTCTCGGAGGAGACGGTCTGTCAGCGGTGGAGGGAGTTCGAGGAGTTCAAGGCGGCCGCCGCGAAGATGTCTTACGACACGGTCATCGACGGCGCGAATGTAGGCTATTACGGGTTAAACAGCTGGTACACCGAGGCCAAGGATGCGCTGCTGCGTTCCCGCGGTATCGACCCCTCCTCCGTCCCCTCAGCAGATCGGTTCAGCGTGCCCTTCCCAGTCGATGTCGCCCCAAAGTTCTCCCTCATTGAGGACATGCGCACAGCAGCAGAGCGAAGCGGAAAAAAGGCGGTGATTGTTCTGCACAACCGCCATCTAGCGCACCCTACTCCGGAGAACGCCACCTATGCGGCTAGATGGCGGGACATGGGCGCGCTGCTGCCAAGCCCCGCGTTTCTCAACGATGACTACTGCTGGCTCTACGCAGTGCTGACGCGGCAGGATTCTTGCATCATCTCTAACGACCAGATGCGCGACCACTACTTCACGGTGCTGCAGCCGCGCTTCTTCGTGCGGTGGCGGCAGCGGCACCGCATCACGTACAAGGCGCTATACAACAAGATTGCGCGGGTTGCCACGTTGCGCATTCATCTGCCTCGGGTGTACTCGGTGTGGGTGCAAGCGTGCGGCGTGGCCTCTCAGCGCCACTGGCACGTCCCGTACATTGCGAGCATTGACGTCATTCACCAGGCCACGAATCAAACAATTATGACGAGCGCCGACGTCGATTTGGGCAAGGACGGAGATGACCAGTGCACGGATTGGATCTGCACGCGACGAGGCTCTTAGGCACGACATGTATGGCTTTGGCATTTTCCGCAGTGCTCTTGCAGAAGCTTGGCAGGCTCACCTCGTCAGTGTTTGCTGCACCTCACAGTTCACGGTGCTTATGGAGCGTGTTGGTGGGCGCTTCCATCATCTTTTGGGATTTCCTCGAGGCTGTGTGGCTATTCACACGCATGCGAAAGGCCGCGGAGGCCGTCCACGAGGTGCGCTGAGGTCATGCCACGTGCGTTTTTCCGCGCGCGCGGCGTTCCTCTCTCACGCAAACGGCTAAACCGTTTTAATCACGAATCCATCGAAGTGCATGCCTCATGAGCCACCACTTCTCTTGCCCTTTCTCGCTGAGGGGGTGGGGGCATGTCAAATCGACACTTGGTTTCTGTGGCACTCAAGGGAACGTGCATGCGTACTGCCCTCCGCAAAGGAGTGAGGTCAGCGCCCGCGCAACTCGCGACACTCCGTTTCTCTGTGCTCTCTGCTACGTGCCTCATCTTTGCTGTCGCTGCTGCACGGCCCCATTCACGTGACGTGTGGTCCTCCTTCCATGTCGTCTTCGACTCCTCCCTCCTCTCTCTCTCTTTCTCGTACCGCTTCCGACCTCTCTTTCTCACGCACCACACACGCGTTGTGTCCACTACCACGTCGTCCTTATCTTTCACGCAACTCCCCGCCACGCTGCGGATGATCCGTAGGCCTTCTCTCTCCCTCCTCGCTCCTGTACGAACCAGCAATGACGAAGGGTACCACCTCGATGGGTCAGCGCCACGGGCGCACGCACATCCTGTGCCGCCGCTGTGGCCGCAACTCCTACCACGTCCAGTGGGAGCGGTGCGCCGCCTGCGCCTACCCGCGTGCCAGCCGCCGTCGCTACAACTGGTCCGTGAAGGCCATCAAGCGCCGCCGCACCGGCACCGGCCGCTGCCGCTACCTGAAGGTGGTGAACCGCCGCATTGCCAACCACTTCAAGACCCCCAAGGCGTAAGCGAAGGCGGACGCTGATGGGATGGGCGGAGGATGTCGTGAAGCTTTTGCGCGCGTCGTTTCGCACGCAGCAGCGAAAGGGCCACATCGGTCCGCACAGTGATCGGGGCCGATGTGTTTCTCTCTTCTGTTGTTGTTTTTCATTTGTGTCCGTTACGAACCAAAGACATCCAAAGCGCTGCAGTAGCACCCGCGTCTCGCTGAGCGCCAGAGAAGGGGACGGCGGAGGCGGTTTCTCTGAGGACTCTGCGCACCTTTGCGAGCGTGGCTGCCGACACGCACTGCGTACCGCGCACATGGGATATGACGTGAGTCTTCACAGGCTTTGCCGGCAGACTGCCCTCGCCGGCACTCACGTGACGCCGGAAAGAGGAGACAGGTGAAGAAGACGGCGATTTCCTCAGCGATGAGGTGTCGACGGCACCAGCTGGCGCGCCCATCTTCGCCTCGTTCCCTCTTTGTCACCCTGTGTCTGCCGTGCCCGCGCTCATTCACTCTGCTCAGCTGCTGTCTCTACACCAGAACTCCGTGCGTCTTGCACACCCTGCATGCCAAGTTCCCCGTCGCCCCTTCCTTTTCGCCCCCACTCTCCCTTTCTTGAGCTTCGTTCGTCTGTCTGCCACGTTCGCCGCCTTCTCTCTACACTGGTGCACACATAAGTGCGTACGCATGCCGCAGGTCTCGCCCACATAGGCGACGTGGCGTCCCTCTTCACTACATTCCCATTCGCCTCCGCTGCTTGTCTCATCACTCACACCCTCCTGAGGAGCGCAACCACTTCGGCGCGTGGAACTCTCGCCAAACAGTGCTCTGCCCTTACGCTTACCACGTAATACGCGCACAGGCAGGCACTTTGGGCCGTCGGAGGGCGTCGTCGCTCATAGACGTGGATTCCGGAACGCAGCAGAGGATCCCCTTTTGGCATGCATCACGTGCGCGGCCTCGTGCGACATGCGGGACGCAAAGTCTTGCGCGCTCTCGAGGCTCGGCAAACGACGACGCTACCTCAAGCGTGTCTGTGCCGTGTGGAGCTGGTGGACGTGAATGGCGAGCGCCAGGCCGTGACGCTGCTTCATCCCGGCGCTTTGCTCACGATGGTTAAGGGCATGACTCCCTCACAGGCTCTGCGTGCGCTCGAAGATATAGCGCAGCAACTCGATACACCGGCTCAAACGACCTCTGCCGGCGCGACATCCTCAACGAAAATCGACGAAGGGTCGTCGAGAGCCGTGCTTGGCACAGAGCATGCCATACCGCAACTGTACGTGAAGGATGAAGTGCACGGCACTTGCACCGAGGTGCAGCGGCGACAGTGCCGTTTTATCGCCAAGGTGCGCGGCCGCTTCGTGTCCTCCGACCCTGCCGCGGTCGAAGGCGCCTTGCATGGGTGGCTGCAGAAGTCACCAGGGGACCTGGACGACGTGGAGGCGGCACAGTACAACGGAATGGTGGAGTCGCTGGCGGCGACCGACACGGCTGCTGCCATCGCGCTCGCCATCAACCCTTCTCTCCCAAGCCTCTCTGCAGCTGCCAGTGCGGCTCTAGCGTCGCTGGTTCAGCTGCACACCCCGGCTGCCGTTCACGCGTTTTTGGAGTCCTTCGCTGGAAAAGACGAATCGGCGACGTCGGCGTCGGACTCCTGTGCAACCCAGCTCGCCATGCGCCTGCGCCGCGAGCTGGGCAAGGCGCAGTCCAATGAAAGTCGGCCAGCGGTGTCGTCTGCTGGCGTGGCAGCGCAACGACCGGGGCACGGGATCGGCGCCTTACTGCGTGAAGCTACGCACTTCTTCATCGACCCCGGTGTCGTTTTCCCAGCAGAGCCGGCATCAATCCAAGCGTGGGCGAACCAATTTGTCAGCCCTGACATGCTGCCTGTGAGCCGTGCCGCGGCGGTGCTCAAGCAGGTGCGCCAGCGACGTCTGCAGCCGCGACGCGTCGCGATGGATTCACTGAGTGTGTGGACGCTCACAGATCTTGAGCGCCCGTGGCTCCGGTTCGCGCTCGAGTCGTCTGCGCAGGCGCAGTGTGCGAGGGGCGACACCTACGTAAGCGCGGCCTATCAGCTTGCCCTGAAAGATCCGAAGCGGAACTTGGTGGACAACCGCCTGCTGCACACATACGCCAGAGCGCTCGCACGCGGCGACATCTCGCCACTGGACGACTCCTTCGCCGCGTACTTGGAGGAATGTGGCGAGTGTCACGACACCGCCGCCTCCGAGCGCCCCTCCATCATCCGCTTTACCTTGTCGAGCGTGCCAGATGGTGTTCCACTGCTGCGTGCGCTGCACGATCTCGCGCCGAAGTGTTCCTACTGGCGCACCCTTCTCGATCACCTCGCAGACAGCTGTGTGCGTGTTTCAACTGCACCGATGAGTGAGGTCAAGGTAGAGGTACGACTGCCGTGCGTTCACGAATGCGTGGCAGCTGCGACGGCGGCAGAAGTGAAACTGCCGATCATACCAGTGCTTTACGAGGATGATGACGTTCTTGTTGTCGACAAACCTGCGGGACTGGCGACGTCGCGCCATGGACTGAGTTGCACGCAGCTCGGGACGCCAACGACTGACCTCATTTCTGTGTTGCTAGCCACAGACCGCGTCGGCGCCCTTGCGAGGGGCATCTTTCGTCAAGGGCAGGTGCATCGCCTCGACGCGGAGACGAGCGGGTGTCTGCTCATCGCCAAGTCTGACGTGGCGGCCGACTCACTGCGGCACCAACTCGGTACGAGCGCAGCCTTCTCTCATCACAGCAAAATATACCACGCGCTCTGTGTGGTATTGGAGCCATCGCTACGCAATGTGCGTCTGCATGATGACATCATCGACGCCGCAGACCCTAAGATCAGGACCCGCTACCGCGTTATCCGTTTTTTCCCAAAGCACAGGGTGGCGTGGGTGGAGTGCCGCATTCAGCAGGGCAAGAAGCATCAGCTCCGACGCCATCTGGCAAGCCGTGGTCTCCCCATCCTCGCCGATCTGGAGCACGGCGGGGCAGTGTGCTGTCAGTCGATGATAAGTCGGGTCGCACTACACGCGCACAGCCTCTCCTTCATCCACCCCGTTACAGCGGACCCCATTACTGCCGCAGCACCTCTGCCCGCAGACTTTCGACGCTGCCTCTCGCTACTGCGCGACACGGGCGTAGAGTAGCAGGAGGGAGGAAGCGAGAGGGCGGGGGCAGCGTGTAAGGTGCGAAGAGAGGCACTTTCATGGCAGGAAGAGAAAGTGACCAAGGCGGCACTGCTTCCGATCCAGCGCGTCACTCGCGCGCGGCGGTGCGCCTTTGTCTTCACATGACGACTCGTAAGCAAAGCCAAAAAAAAAAAAAGAATGTCGGTGGCCGCTCGAAAGCTCGCGACCATATTCTCCAGAGAGAGAGGAAGAGGGGTGGTGGTGGAAGCATCCTCCCCCCTCCCTCTCTGCCTTTTTGTTGGACCCCCGCATTGTCTCAGAAGGTGAATCCTTGTCGTTCATCGTTTTGGTCTTCAGTCGGCTGCTTTGGCCTCTCATCTGTTTTACGGGTTACTCTCTGTCCCTGTCTCTCCCAATGGACTACTACTCACGGTAGTCCGTCTCCAACTTGCGTCTTGTGTTTTTGCCGACGGAGGCGTCGCGTTTGCCGCCACTTCAGGGCTGCAACGGCCCACACACACACGCACACACACAATACTTTCCACAAGGCAAGAGGTTGATCAACCGTCCTCGCGGCGTTTTCCCCCTTGCTCGGTGTCGCTGCCATGTGGGCGCTAGCGCAGCTCGAGGAGCAGCTGAATGACCTCGACGCGTTGAACCGCGCCAGCGCGAAGGCTATCGACTCGTTCGCCGAGACCTCGAGCGCCATCTCAGTTCGCGCGAATGAGATCATCCGAGATGTCAAGCCGTGGGATGTGGCGCAGGAGAACATCACCCTCACCATCGAGGAAATGGCGAAAGCAGCGCGCTGTTATCATCCTCCACCCATCCTACCGTCGGTGCTGAGCGGAAAGGAGTCGAGCTGGGAAGCCATTGCGCGGTGCATGGACTACCTCGTCTACGCGGATGACTACCTAGCGAGCCACCCACCGAACTATTACGGGACAGAGATCGAGGCCAGGACAGGGATGCAGCTGCAGCAGATTGTGCGCATCAGCGAGGATTTCGTGAAGAGCGCCTTCATCAACGCGGTACAGCGGAGCAAGGTATCGCAGCCCGGCGCGGGTGCAGGCGGGTCTACAGGCCAGACAGGAGGCAGCCTCAGCGTCGCCACACGGATGGACAGTGCTCTGACCGCACCCACGGCGAACCGGCTCATCCGCAATGAGACAGCGCTGCAGGGCGTCGATCAGATCGTGCAGCGCCTCGGCGAAAACTTCAATCGCACTGACATTCTTCGGAAAGACGTACGGAAGCTCCTTGAGGAGAAGCTCGTCAGAGCCGTGCAAGCGCAGTTCGACGGCGCCTACCGCGACGAGGAAACGGGGAGGGGCCCCCTGACATCTCGCTCGTCTCTGCTGCCAGTGCTGAAGCACTACCAGCACGGAGACCATCGACTGCTGCGCATCAGTGAATCGGCGCGGGAGCTGGTGACGGACGCGTGTGCTTGTCTGCAGCGTTATGTCCTGACGCCGCTGGAGGACGACTACGCGGTAGCGGACATCCCGAGCGAGCTGGCCACCGTTGTCTTCGATCTGGTGTATCGGCGCGCCATCAAGGTGATCCAGCTCGACACCTCCTTTTTTGCGGACCCGACGAAGCTGTTCGTCGACTCGCGCGGTCAAGGGATCGGCCTCTTCTCGACGCCGCGCTACTTCCGCGACTACATTTTCATCGGCCTCGACTTCATGGAGGAGTTTTGGAAATGGAAGATGCTGTCCAAGTCGATTCCTGGTGAGAACAGGGACTTCATCGACCACGTGGACGACTCGTTGGACAACTTCATCTACCGAATCCGTGAGCTGCTGGACGGATACGTCAACGCGAAAGGGGCGCTGGAAAAGGAATCGCTGAAGGAGTACGCGCGCTCCATGCG
>NC_009420.2:0-47500 GCF_000002875.2 Leishmania infantum JPCM5
CCGCGACAGTAAGTGTTCCGGGCGCGCAACCTCTCGGTACGTCAACCACGTCGCCCGCTGCGCGCCCTAAGCGGGTAGCGCTTCGGCTGGTCCGTTGAAGGTATGCCTTTCACGATCAAGTGCCGCGGTCGCTCACCTGTGCCCCTCGACTGCGACGCGTGGACGAAGCCGCGCTGCTGCGCGTACGACCGGGTCACCCATTGCCACCGCGGCAGTTCAGTTGCAATGTCCACGTCGTCCGTCACGCTCGCCATGGCAAACAACATGGGCCCCATGAGGCCCAGCGGCGCAGATGTTGTCGCGAACACGGAAAGCCCTTTCAGCCTCTGGTTTCCCGTCCTGTCAGTCGATCTCCCCGCATTCGCAGCAACCGCAGAAGCGTACGTGACGTTGTCGAAGCACATCGTGCAGTCCTCGTCGATCACGCGCAGCGTCCACGAAGGCAGCTGATCAGGGTCCAGTCGCACCAGAGAGTCAGTTTCAGAGGCAGCAAGACCGCGCTGTGTGGTCGTCAACCGCTCAACAGCAGTCTCGTGGTGCACGAGGACGGAAAACGGCGATGGAAACTCAGATCGACGGGCCGCCTCCTTTGACAACCGTATCGACCGCTTCTGTTGTGAGCCTACATTGATCGTGAATCGGCTGATAGCACAGTGAACCATGACTATGAGAGCAAGTAAGACGGCTAGCGCAACCAGGAAACGTTTTTGAATTTGTGAACGCAGACATTGTGCCGCGGATCGTCGAGGATGTCCGCAAAATCTGAACGAGTGGGTCTGTGCTACTTCATTCAAGAAGTCATCGTTTCTCGACAGTGTGCTGGCGCTACTCTTATCACCGCTCGCCTCTCGAGTCGAATCCACCTCCGGCTTGCCGTGTGAGCGCGAGTGACAGCCCTGTCCGCTCTCCGCAGCGCTGCTCAGCCCGCAGTGCTTCTGAGGGGAGGAAAGCAGCTGAAGAGGGTCGGCGCGGTGCGTGTCCCTGGGAGCCCACGCCGGTGGCGCATTGTTCTCCTCTCGCATGAGGGTGTACTTCGCGTGCAGTGAGGTGGTGGGGGAAGGAGTGCCTAAGGTGTGCAGGTGGGTGGTAAAGTGGCACGAGCACACTCTTGGCCGCGTACAGCGAAACAGCAGGACCACGGACAGAGACGCAGGTGGATCGAGGGCGGCCGAAGAGGATTGCACGGCAACACAGGGCAGCGGTGAAGAAGAGTTGTGAGCGCGTCGGTGCGACTGCAAAGGGCGCGCGAGTCAGCGGACCTGTGCCGCCCTCCACTTGCATGTGCCTGTGTGCGGGTGTGGGTGTGGGTGTGGGTGTGGGTGGGTGGATGTAGGGAGAAATAGAGAGAGGGAGATATAGAGAGATGGGCGGAGGGAATTGGGGGAAGGTGGGCGCCGTGAGATGGTCAAAGGACTCGTGAATCGGGTGACTCGAAGTGACAGTGGAAGATGTCACGGCGTCGAGCAACACCGAAGCGGCGCTGTGGAAATGGTGAGGCTGTTTGCCTTTTTGGTCGTGCAGGCTGTTGCCACACAAAACAGGTCTGAGTTTCTCTTCCCCGAGACAAAAATGGGCAAGACTTTCCTTTGCAAGGATGTGCGCGGCAGTCACCCCGCTGCACCTTTCGCTGGCATCCGGCGCGGTTCGATGGAAAGTCCCCAGCGCCTAACAGAAAAGAGGGAGGGCCTGCACGTACTTCAGTGGGAGACGCGTCAGCAGTGCCGATGCCCCTCCTCCTCTACGCGAGAAGAAGCAGAGGAGTAGCCACACGCACAGGAGAGGAAAGCAAAAGTGGCAGAGGTGCAAGGGAAGAGGGCGGCGCGCGTTGGACGGGTGCGCTGTCGTCGGTGAGTGAAATCGAGCCTGTACCCGGATGGCCTGCTGTTTGATGCACAGACAGAGTACGTGGCGTGCGGTGGGCAGGCCGTGCCGAAAACGCGAAAGAGAACAGCGCGGCGCCACGATACGCTGTACACTACAGCGAAGCGCAAAACAGCCAGCAGCGTCGACCACCCGAAAACGAAGCGCAAAGGCCAAATCAGCAACGCGATCGAAAATAGGCTGCTGAACCCCTCCCCACTGGTGGGCACAGGCACCGGGGAAGGAAAAGGGAGCAGCGCATGGCGAGCTTGATTTTATCCGCGTCACAATCCGCCACTCACACGCGCGGATGCGGGTGAGGGTGCAACAGAAGAACGTCTACCTTGAGAAGTCGAGAACAGGAGATCGCCACAGGCGTATGAGGCTGAGGAGGTGGGAAAAGGCGGTCCCAGGTGCGCCGTTCTCAGAGCTCGTACTTTTTCCTTGATTCGCGCCGTCGGCTGTACGGATGCGCTCTCTTTCCCACTGGCTCGAATGTCAGTGAAAAGCACCCATCGCCGCCCGGCATCTGCTTCACGAAGCTGAGCAGCGGATGCACGATCCCGCGTGTCCTCTGCATTCGGGTGCCTCCGTCTGTGAGCTCGTGCGTGTTATGTGTGTGCGAACAGAGAACATAAGGAGACGAGGAGAAGCGCAAAGAGTGAAAGGGGGCGCATGGTGCTGTGGCACAGACAATGAGCGAGCAAGCGGCGGCGGAGGAGTGGCAATGTCGAAGAGGCGGCCCAGCATCCCGCGTGGTGACCTCTGGCGCCGGCGGGCGTTGAGGGAGGCAGGGAGGGGGCGGGGCTGCACTCAGCCTCCATAGACACGGACGCCGAGAGCGTGCTTCGGATACGGCAGCGCACGACCGCTCTTCAGGTATGCAGTGGAGTGGGTGTGCTGTTTTCTTTCTGTACCGCCGCCAGCAAACAGCGATGGGTAGGGGAAGGTGTCAGCACGAGACAGAAGAAAAGCCATAGTGGGGGGAGGGGAAGTCGAAAGCCAAGGAAACCACAGAAACGATGGCAGGAACAAAGAAGGTGTATCTATGAGTGTGCAGCGGCTCTGCAAGCATTTACGCGTAGCCGTAGAGGATGTGGCCTTGCTTGCGCAGCGCGTTCACAACATCGCACGCCGTCACCGTCTTCTTGCGCGCGTACTCGGTGTAGGCCGTGCTGCAGCGCACAATGTCCTCCACGTAAGCCTTCAGCACGCGGCGCACCTCTTCGTAGACCTCGCTCGAGATGCGCTTCACGCCACCGCGGCGCGCCATGCGGCGGACGCAGCCGCGAGTGATGCCGCGGATGTTGTCGCGCAGCACCTTCTTCTGGCGCCTCTGGCTGCCCTTGGCATCAGCGGAGCGCTTGCCCTTGGCCATTGTTGATATATGCAGAGAGGAGGAGAACGTGAAAGAGAAAAAATGCGGAGTCGAGAAGTGACGCGACGTCTTTTGGATGTGTACGGTAAGGAGGAACAAGATGGCGGTATACGGAAAGGCAAGTAGTACATGAAGAGAACACGTGTCCAATGGAGCGTGCTTAGAAGAAGACCGCAGTGGGTGGGCGTCTGTGGCAGAGGGAGGATTCGTTTCTGGCAACGACGCCAAGCCGTCTCGCACAAGCATGAGGGCGGAAAGTGTCAAAATGGGCGCGTACATGCGGGATCTTGTCGCACTTGGCACATATTAGTCTTTCGACGAGAACGCACATCCCGCGTTCCATGGCGTGGATCATTGGGCAGCCATGCCCCAAGGAGTCGGACTGGGCGGTTAAGCAAGAAAACGTGTGGGCAAGCATTGTGGTATCAAATGCACCGGCATAAAAAAACCCGCTTCTCCTGTCTCGCGTACGTGTGGGCGGTGTGCTGGAAGTCTGTGAGAAGATGATTCTAGGCCGAAGCACCTCTACGTTCGGGTCTCGAGCCTTGAGGGAAGCGGGCGGTGAGGGAAGTGAGGACGGACTGGGTGAGAGCAGGCAGCAAGTCACAGTAATGGTGCGCGTGCGTCAGCGACGAAACCTCTCACACGGGCGGTTACGTCCTTGTGAGTTCACAAGGCTTTGGTGGTCGCCGACAAAGTGAGCGTGGGCGTGGAAGCCGGCAACGTCCCATCATTGAGCAGCGAGGTAAGGGAGGTCTCTGCCAGTGCCTGAACCGACGTTCGTGGCAACGCCGAGTTTCAGGGACGTTGTGCGGTGAGCGCGAGACAGGCTTGGCCGACAGCTGAATGCGACCCGACCGCGGCGGCGGCGTGAAGGGCGAGGCTGCTATAGCGCATTTTCATAAAATGCCGCTGCAGGTCGCCGCGTTCACGAGGTGGAATATCGGTTATGAGGCCTCGCTCCCCCAGTATATGGGAGCATGCCCGCCTAAAGCAGTCAGCACGGCGCTCCCTTCTGAACCACGCAAATGACAAGGTGCTTTCCACGTGACCGCTTTGGTAATGCTCACCCCCACGCACATCGCAAATCAGGTGCTACAGGGGTGTGCCTGTCATCGGACACGACGGCGCTTGCGAACCTTGATCACAGAAGCTGTGGATGCCTCGCAGGGGGGTGTACAAGGACTCACGTAGCGCGAGAGACAGGGAAATGAAGGAGAGATCCAGGAAAACAGAAGGTGACGTAGAGACAATGGTGTCGATGTTGTTGGGATAGATTCTCATGGTTGAACAAGTGTTCTTACGAACAACCGAGTTGATAAGGCCATCGGTGTCGTCTCGGCGCACGGGAAGGGTGGTTGTACCGCTGCTTTGCTTGTAGCTGTCGCTGTGTAAACCGGCTTGGAAGAGCGAAAGGTTGCCGCTCCAACACCCCGTATCCGACCGTCCCCCTTACGTGGCGGGTCAGACGCGACTTTGTAGACTGAATTTCGGTGGGTCGATGTCTGTCCATGGTAGCAGACAAACAAGAGAATGAGTCATTGATTCTTTTCTTGCCTTTCTTTTGGTGCGCGGGTGGCTGTAATGCACTGATTGGGGAAAACGTCCTAGAGACAGAGTGCGCTCTTGGTCCACCCCAAAGTGAGAACACGTATAGGCCATCGCCACTGCACAGGAATCAATGCTGCTCCAGAGAAACACATGCACGCCCGTAAACATACAAACAGAACCCAACGAAACAGAAAGTACGAAAGGCCAAGCGAAACTGCGGAGACAGAGACGCTGCCCAGCCAGGACCTTGTACACCAAGAACGGCATCTGCTAGCGCGCAGTGCACTGCGAAGCTGCAACTTCGCAGGCCTCCTTTGTGAATGCCATCCCCAGTGGCCTCTCCTTCGTCTATCGCTGCTACCGTCGCCGCCCCACTCCCCATGCTCAGCTACGACACCCCTAGACTATCGTAGTGGATCTTGATCTCCCATGTCACTTCTTCAGGAGTGTCGCTGAGTGCCGTATCAATGTTGGCGTTCGCCTTCAGGAAGCCCTGCGTGACGACACCAGCTACCTTGTAGTCGAAGTTGCCGCCCCAGCCGCGGTGAGACAGGTCTTCCTTGATGTACTCGAGAAACATCTTGCCAACATAATCGACGGAGCGGTGTGTGACTGGGTGATTGGCGGTATCAGCCCAGACCTCTTTGAGGCGGGTCTGGTACGCGCGTGCTGCACTAGAGTCCCCCGCGTTGCGGCGCGCCTGCGCATCTACAAATAAAACCCATTCCTCCAACAGCTTCTGGGCTACAGGGTGCCGCTCAGTGGTCGCGAGTGCGTAGAACTCATCTGCGCCTTTACTCGCAACGTTGGCAACGGGAGTTTTGGTTTTGCTAGCAGTGCAGCCCATTGTAGACAGCGGCACAACACGGTAGTCGGCGTACTTGCGCAGATGGCGCCTTTTGAGTTTTGTGCACACGCTGCTTGAGTATTTTCAGTACTGAAAGTATTCGCTGTCGTGGCTTCTGGGGAAAAAAAGAGGAGAAGAGTGCAATACAGACGAGCAAGGGATACTGTTGAATTGGCGTGCAACAGCAGCGAGGCAGGAACTGGAGCTGCGCTCCCGAACAACACCCTCCACTCGCAGCTGCTGGATTGTCTGGAGAAAGAGGCAAGGAAGAAAAGCAAGGCGCCCGTGGAGGATCTAGTATACACAGAGCCTGTGCGCTAAGCTCACAAGAACCTCCTCCCACGCCAGCCCATGGAGTCCAAAACAGCAGACGTTCAGTGCGTAATCTGCTAAAGAACACCTCCCAGTAGTTCAGTGTTCATCATCTGCACGAGTTGAGGAAGCCGTAATGGCACTGTGAGCCACCATCCCGTGCACGTACGCCTTTGCCCGGTATATTAGTGGGAATCAGCAAAACAGATGCTTTTTCCTTGTCAAGGCGCTGTTCTGCCATGAGCCAGTCAAGAAGATGCGGCATACCATGTCAGCGCACCGGCCTCTGTAGGAGCACCGCGAGATCTCGATCTTCTCGGGCGAATACCGTCTGCCGTCGAATCGGCTCAACGCGTCCAGCGGAGTCTTCGTGCCCTTCCTCGTCCCCTCGTCGGATAGGTGCTGCACGACCGGCGCCAGACGGAGAGACTCGGGGTGGAGAGAGGGGGGGGGGCGGTAACCCCTCGAGCCAAAGGCGGTCTCCCCCGTCCAGGGCCATGCTCCAGGGGCCGAGGCAGTGGCATCCACTGTGCGGGTAGTGGAAGGAGGAAGAGGGATCTGGACGCATGCCGCATGAGCTCAGGGAGGGCACGTTGACCAGCTTCAGGCCAAGGCTCTCATAGACTCTGCGCACCCCCTACCTGTATCCCGTGTTTCTTTTTGGTGGCGAGCCGCTTCCAGCCACGGCATACCACAATGTGGCGCGGTCACTCTCCACAGTGGAGCCAGGAGGGCTCGATGACGTAAACGCGGGGTCCTCTCGTCATGCCTCCGCCACCTGTGTCTCACCAGTGCGCCCGGTCGGGATGTAGGGGGGATGCCGCATGCTTTGCACACACGCGATTTCGGTGCTTGTTGGTATGGATTTGTCTTTCGACTGTCTGTCGAATCGTCGACACAATCGCTAGTGAGCCAGGCCCATCTTGATCACGGTCGCAAGTCTCTTTGGCACAGGATCGCAGCGCAGACCTGTCCGCCGGCACCAAGAGTCCCTCAGGGTACCACGAGGGCAGGCTGCAGGCTCGTGGAGCCCCCACAGAGTATGGGGCACGGGGCCCTGTGATACCACGGACAGGTGCTCGGCATTATCAGCGGAAAATGATAACCAAGGACGCTAAAAAAGCAGGTTACTCTTCCCTTTCTTCTCTGTTTGTGCATGTGCGTCTGCGTATGCCCGGGTGTGCGACCACGTGAATGGTGAAGAAGAGTCAGAGAGTCTACACTTTCAGTAGATCACTTTTTCTTCCTGAAGGTACATGCCGTTGTGCTGCCATCTTCTCACGCACATGCACTGGCGACGGGTTTTCGTTTCTTCCCGTGTGCTGGGGTTCGGGGAATGTCACTCTGCCCTTTTTTTGTCGTGCGGCAACTTTTCTTCTGGCGCCTTGCTGTGAAGGTGCGGACGACTATTTCCCCCTTCCCCTCCACACGGCACACCCACGCAGGTGATGACAAGTGGGTGTGAACAAAACAGAAAATGAAAGGTGAGAGAAAAGAGGAGGATATTTCCATTACGTCGGCAGCACTTGCTGCCGTGAAGGGTGTTCTCTGCTGCTGTTAGGTTTCTGCCCACATCCACAACATCAGACCCTACGCCAGAAGTGCAGCGGCCAAAACATCCTACACACCACCTCTCCACCAGTTGTCTTTCGAGCTATTCCTCAGCTGTATGTTTACTCAGGAAGCACGGGTTGGCACGCGAGAGAGCGGGCGGGAGCACAGCGGCGCGAAAAGGGGGAGGGAGCGGGAAGGAGTCTGGCGAGGGACCACACAGAAGGCACAGGGTGAGAGAGACAGAGACACAGGTAGCTAGATAGACGATGTGGCTTTGCTCACAGATGGGTTACAGAGGGGTGAAGGATCGTGTACGGTTTGTGCGAGGTCCAGTGTCCGTGAATCATGCGCTTCTCGATTGTGTTGAGCTCCGCGTCAAAAAGAAGCAGATTGGCCTTCTTTCTCACAGCGATTGCGCCCACGTCGGGCAGGTTCGCGATTCGGGCGGGCACGGTGGCGGTGTGCAAGCAGGCCTCGACGACATCCTTGCAGAAGAGTGTGATAAGGATATGGAACAGGTCGGCTAGCATGCTAGTGCCGCCCGCCAGGGTGTTGGACGCGCGGCCAAACGAGTCACAGAGATAGCACGCCCCACCCGCCTGCACAACGCTGTCACGCCCGTTGTACACCACGTGCTTGCCAGGGATGTGTGCCGAGATACAGTCTGTGATGATGGCAATGTCCTCAACGCTGCGTGACGCCAGGACAGACTGAAGTGTGACGCTATCAACATGAATGAGATCAGCAATGATCTCCAGCGTTGGCGGGCGCGCACCTTTGTAGAGCGGCGCGTTCGGGAACCGCGGACACATGGCCGTGTTCACCAGTGAGCTGGCACGGTGATTGAACGTGGAGACGTTGCACAAGTGGGTAACATGCATCTTCTCCTCCTCCGAGGTTGCCAGCTTGAGGGCGCCCATAATCTCCGACTTGGAGGCGGCGCGGTCGTGCCCGAGGGCAACGCGCACCTTCTTCTCGAGGAGGTGGCGTATCTTCTCGTAGTTACACCGTGCCTCGATGTGTGGCGAGATGGTCATGACGCGCAAGGACGGCATAGAGTCGACGAGCCGCTTGAAGTCGCCGAGGCTCATTTCACTCTTGCATTCCGGCAGGCCGCCGCGGTCGTGAATGACGGGGCCCTCGGCATGGATACCGCCCAGAATACAGTTGTCCTTCGTATAGGTCCCCACGCGCTTCTCGATGGCATCAATACAGTCCGTCACCAGTTTCTTGTGGCTGTCGGAGAAGATGATGGACGCCAAGGTTGTGAGCGTGCCGCACCGAGCCAGCTCCTTCAGGGAGTACTCTGGGTTCGACCAGTGCCCAATCACATCGCTTGCACCGCCCAGTCCGTGGTTGTGAATATCTACGAACCCAGGAAGCACAAACGCGGCCTCGTACCAGGTGGCCGCGCCTACGCCTGGATGCGTATTCTCGAGCTCGCCGAGCTCTTTTCGGGCAACAGCCTCATTGTCACACACAGACACAATTAGATCATTTACGACGATTACACAGCCACCGTAGAGCACCTTTGAGGTCGTCACGATGTTACCCTTGATAACCGTAACGTTGCCCATCGCCTTCGCCCTTTTCCCGCTACGTTCTATTTTTTTTTTGGGGGGAGGGAAGGTATGATCTACTATGCAAAACACGCGTGCATAAAATCGATGCCGGAGTGTGCGAGTGTTTGTGCGTGTGTGCGAAAGAGGTGGAGGAGGAGTGAGGAGTGGGGAAGGAGGTACAGTGAAGAGAACGTGTTGGGAGCGTTTTGTTTCTCCTATGCGTGAGAAGAAGGTAGTGGCCCACACCGGTCTTGAGTCGAGAAAAGCAGCGAAAGTAGCCACAGCAAAACACACAAGGCAATGAAAGGAGGGCGCAAAAGCGTCCGTTTTGAGGAGCCTTCGTATTTGCAAGCTGTGTGATGCGCCAGCAGACACGCATGTCAGCGACGTATAGAAACCCCCAGAGAGAGAAAAGAACGTCGAACGCGCCGACAAAGAGAAAAAGAGGTGGAATAGGATTGGAGTAATCGAGTGAGACAGCCCGCTTCGCATGGATGTAATTGTAGGCACGTTTTCACCGAGACATCGCTGGCAGTGGCATGAGCACGTCCTTGAGAGAAAGTAAGTATCCGGTGCAGCGGCAGGGTGGCCTCCGCTGCTGCAGAGTGATCGTCTGTAAACGGACAGAGAGAGGTGAAAGCGCCGCAGACTCTGCGATCGCGCATTGCCTCGTAGTGAGCTAGAGGTGTTCTTCGAGGCACCTCGGCTCTGCGATTCTGTTCAATTCATTTCGGGCGTTTGGTGTTGCTTCTTTTTCGTTTGGTATTCTGCTGTTGTTCTCTGTGCTCTCCATCGCTTGCATAGGTGGCTTTGGGGTCTTCTTTTTTTCTTAGAGAGTTAATTAAGAATGACGAGGACACACACCCGCACATCCATGCGCAGGAACACGCATGCGCACCGTCCCGCACAGAAACAAGAGAGAGCACAAACAAGCGAAAAGAGGGCCAACAACAGAAACAAAATGAACGTTTTCTTCAACTGTAAGAATGAAGCACAGAGGAACGCGTCACCATCCTCAGAGGAAACATGGAAACAAAGAAGAACACCACTGAGATCAAGAGTGCGTCTTGAGCACGTACAAGATCTGTAGCTATCGCCCCTCAGCCCACCGCTCTCCTCGGTGTCTCCCAGGCATGTGCTGACGAAACGAAGAAAAAGGAAAAGACGAGACGAGTAAGGGCATCCACCTCATCCGTGTACTCCTTCTGCAATCCCGCCAGTTTTTTTTTTGTCTGTGGTGCTGTCATTCATGTTTTCTCTAGTTGTTATGCTTCATGGAACGTGTGGCACTTTTTTTTTCGAGGTAACCGTGGTGATCGCGCCCTGGTGTCTTCTTGCTCTTTTCAGTGGGTGGAACGCTTGCTGGGATCCACTGTAGCAAAGACACAGCAACACCTACTTAAAGCGTTGGCTGCGAGAGGACAGCAGCGTCTTGTGGATGTGTTGCCTGGGTCGACATCTCGTTTTCGTCCGAGACTTAACCTCTCAAGCGAGGAAGTTGGCAAACGGGGCCTTTCCGCGCCCAACGCAGCGTCGAGCGACACTCTGTGCCGCGTGAGCAGTCCACAAACACGCGCATGCGCTCAAGGACTCCCTACTGAGCGATGGCGCTGCAAGAGCCACTCAGCTGAGTTTACAACACTCCCACAAGAGTAGCGCACAGCGTTGATGCCCTCGAGTCTCTTGTTCCCGCCGTAGCAGCACCTCGGCACCTCGAGGAGCCCTCTTAGACGTTGAAACGGTCGCTAAAGGACCGCCAACAGCTTTCACACGTTCAGATGCCTGACAGTGTGTCGGTGGTTGCAATGGGCGCGATTGTTTCACGCGCACACGCAATACAGAAAAAAAAATGAAAGGAAAGGGAAAGAAAAGAGGAAATAAGATACAACGAATCAAACCGAGCGCGTATAACAGTCATGTCTTTCTTCATTTTGGATAGGGTAGCCACAGAGAGAGAGTGAGAGAGGACGGAGCAGGCTAGAGAAGGAACGAGCTTGGACGTGAGTGAAGGAAAAGCGACAAAGGTAAAATGGGAAAAGAGCAAGCAAGCCCTCGTCTTCACATGGGAGACGGAGAGGAGCCACACGGAGGGGAGCGGTGTTATTGCGTGCGAGAAGGATCGACAGAAGGCAGGGGTGGGCACTGCGTACCGCTTAGCGGTACTCAGGCAGGCCGCTACCGTTGATCATGCCCATGGTGAAAGATGGCGGTGGTGCATTGGGGATGCTGATCATCTGTTGTCCTTGCAACACAAAAGGCATGCCTATCATCCGCTGCGGCTGCAAGAAGGAGGCCATATCAGCATTCAGGTTGGTGAACGACACTTGCTGACCCATGGAAGCGTCTGGCGCCATCATTGGAATGGCTGACATTCCTTGTGGGGGCATGTAGGGCGGAAGAAGCGGCTCTTGTTGTGCAGGTGGAGCCTGTGTGACGGTCGTGGCAGCCTCCTTTTTCTTCAGCAGACGCCGCGCTGCTTCACGGTGGCGCCGGGATAGCTTCGACTCGATCTTCACGCCATACGGGGAGTTTTTCAGGAGACTCTGCAGAGGTATGATAGCGTCGCGCAGCTGCGTCAGTTGGCCATCGTCGGAGGCGGTGGAGATGGCCGTCTGAATAACGTAATTCGCGAAGCTATCTGTCAGCAGCTTTGGCAAGACATGCGGCGCCGTGAGTTCGTCGACCAACAGCTGTCGCACATCTGGCGACGACGTCTTCAGGCACTTCTCAATCACATTGCTGCTAAACTTGTTGCACGAGAGCTCGGCCACGTGATGGAGCATCTGCCTAATAATTTGATTGGTGTAGTTCGGCGCCGTCGGCACGGCGTCGTCGTCAGCGTCCTCCTTCTTTGAGCCGTTGATATCTTGCTGCTTGTCGAGAATGAACTGAACAACATAGTTGCCAAAGGGATCCTGCACCAGTTTCAGCGAGTTGTTGAGTACCGTGTTGATGATGGTAGTGTGATACGGTTTGGGGGCGTGTTGCAGGCACTTTTGAATGATGCAGCACCCCTGACGGTTTTTGCAAATGTCGATGCAGTTGTCGGCTATCTTCTGGAAGATGCGCTCGTATATCGCGGCAGCGCCGGAGGCACTCTTGTCGGAGTCGCCCAGCTGGCAAAAGCGGGCAGACGTGATCAGCTTTGAGAGGGAGTGGTTGCCGTTAATGTCTTTCGCAACGTCGACAATCGATGGCTCCAGCACACTCGTGTACACATCGAACTCCTCATGTGTGCACAGCACATCGATGATGCGCTGGGAGACGCGCGCGCCATTCGTGTTGCACGCCACCGTGACAATATCGCTGGAAAGCTCCCTAATCAGCAGCAGCACTTCCGACAGGTCGTGCTCGTTCGTTGTGGGGTCGTAGAAAATGTCGCCCATGGTGACCGGCTTTGTTCCCGAGCGCAGCAGCGGCACCAGGTGCTGCATCAGTTCGCTTCCGTTGGCGTCATTGGACAGGTCCAGCGCATGGCGAATGCACTCCTGCGCGAACACGTTGCGGAACGGGATCTTTTGCCGCGCCGCGTCATCCTCCTTGCCAAACTCCTGTACGTAGCGGCACGCCTCAACCAACTTGAGTGCGTCTCGAAGCCCCGTGGCATCCCGCACGCAGCTGGCGATCACCTCGTTCACTCGATCCACGTCCGCGTTGCCTGACTTGTTTTCGTCGATGGTGCGCTTCGCCGCCTCCGTTGCCTTCGTTTGGATCTCACTTTCGAGGAACTTGATGCTCGTATCCACCTCAGAGAGGTCCTTGAGAATCTCCTGGCGGCGCGCGTAGAGGGCTGTCAACTTCTCCTCTGACGACATGTTGGCGGAATGGCGATTGCCGAATCCCCTTCTTTCTGTGTGTGTGTGTGTGTGTGTGTCAGGGAGAGAGGAATCGAGTCTGAAAGCAAAGGCGAGGAGAGAGGAGGGGAGAGAGAGGGTCTGCGCGGGCAGCGAGGTTTTTTTTTTTGAAATGTGCGTGTGCAGCAGCTGCAAGTGAGGCGACGTGTAATGTGACGCACAGATACTCCCTTGTTGGCCGCGACGCACAACAAAGGAAAAAGGCACAATAATCACAGCGTAAGGACAAACCAAGAGGGAAATAGAAAAGAGAAATCCAGACACACCAGAGTGACAGAAGGGCAAAAGAGAGTGAGACAAACACGTTTCGAATTGAAACGTCGGTAGACGTCGGAAGCAAACGGAAAGAAAAAACTGTACTAGGCACACAGTGTGTGTGTGTGTTTTGTTCGCGTTTTTGGTGTTTGTGTGGGTGTCAGTGTACGGCAGTGCACCTACACGGCTTCTCAAGCCTTTCGAGAATTCAGTAGTATTGTGTGCACGAGCGACAGGGAATACGTACTCCCGCACCGCGACTTCTTCGGGAACGATGAGTGCTAAGTTGTGTATACCGGCGGACAGAAAGCTGATGGGAGTAAGGAGAGAAGCGTGAGAACAGATGATCTCATGAATAGCGGGAGATTACTCCACAGAAACGACGAGGGCGGCCGGAGTAAGGAGTTCATGGTGGCGCGATGGGCAAGATGGGAGAAAGAGAGTTGCTAGGGTGCACCGTCTGCGATGAAAATCGTTGTTGGCGATGACGAGAGCGGCTAAAGGGAGGGTGTAGCGTTGCCCTAAACTCATTGCGTCATGGGGTGACGCCAACAGTCGCTGTTTTTTTTTTTGGATGTCTCAGTGACCTTTGGGAAAAGGGATCGTAACAAAAAAAAAACGGTGTACAACTGCATCAGGAAGAATATCGGAAGCTGCGGCCTTCCTTTCGGTGGAGTAATGATGGCACCACTGACATTTGTTAACGCTAACAAGAGAAAAAAAAAAACGCTTGGTGCATACAGTTGGGAAGCAAGAAGTGTCAGACAGTAGGTGCGTGTCGCCTTCACATGCACTGAAAGCTGTCCTTCCCCTGGCCGCTGAAAGTAGCAGCTCTTGAGCCTGGCCCCCGTTCGTCGTTTTTGTTTGTGAGTGAGATCGTCTTTAGGAACGCATTAAAAAAAAGGAGAAAAGAAAATCGTTTTTCAATTTGGTGCTCACAGGTTGTTCTGCCTTGACTGTCTGCAACAGCGTTGCGGTGAGTATGTGTGTGCGTGCATCTTTTCTTCTCTTGGTGCACTCTCTCGCTTTTGTCACCTCGCTCGAGGGTCGAAAGTAGCCTCGGCCTCCACTCCCAAGTCCTCTTTGCGATACCATACTCGGTCGCACCCATCTACGTATTTGGTGAAACGCGAAAGACGGAAGCAGGCAAAGAAAAGAGGACGGCATTGCTACCGCCGTCCCCTTCTGCTCACTTCCTACCCAACGCCAAAATGGAGGCACACAGTACAAGGAACGGGGAAAAAACGTGAAAGAGATGCTGAGCTGCTTTGAAAAGGGGCTAGGCGTTGCGCTAACTTGTCAGGTGCACAAGAGATGCGACGGCATCGCACAAGGTCTCGAGGACTTGGAAACCATCAACAACAACAAAAAAAGCTAGAGATACAGGCAGTGGCACCCTCCAAGACATGCGCGCAGGTGTTCACTGCGAACACTTTTATGCCTACATGTGCGAATACATTTGTTCAGTGCTCGCAGCAAGCTCGATGTAACGCTTGTATAGCTCATCGTACACCCGAGCAGCCTCTGGGCACGGCTTGTACGCGGTAGAAGAGCCGCTCGCCATCTTTTCCTGCGCCTCAGGGATGCTCTCGTAACACGCCGCAGCCGTTGCAGCGGCAATAGCAGATCCCAACGCACAGACTTGCTCGCTTTTACACACGGTAATAGGCATGTTCAGCACGTCCGAAAGGATCTGAATGGCCAGCGGCGACTTCTTAGCGATGCCACCAACTGCAATGACGCTGTCAATGCGGACACCCTCTCGTCGAAAGCGCTCCACGATGGCGCGCGACCCGTACGCCGTCGCCTCCACCAGCGCGCGATATACACTTGCCGCGTCGCTACCGAGGGTAAGGCCTCCGATGACCGATTTGAGGTTCTGGTTGGCATCAGGGGTGCGCCGTCCGTTGAACCAGTCCAGGGCGTGCACGCTGCTCTCGCCGGGACGAATCCGACTGGCATCTTCGGTGAGGGTGATGAGCATCTTCCTCTTTATCTCACGCTTCAGCTCTGCCTTGGCGTTCTCGTCGAGCAGCGTCGTGCTGGCTATGAGTCGTACAGAGGAGTACTGGAGAAATTCAGAGAACCACGCGAAGACGTCGCCGTACGCGGACTGACCAGCCTCGAGGCCAATCATATGTGGCACGATAGAGCCGTTGACCTGCCCACAAATTCCCTTTACGCGGCGGTGGCCGAGAATGCTGGAGTCGATCACCATCATGTCACAGGTCGACGTTCCCATGACACGCACAAAGGAGTAAGGCTTGATGCCGGCACCAACGGCGCCGAGGTGAGCATCGATGGCGCCGCACGCCACGGCCACCCTCGTGCTCAATCCAAGACGCAGCGCCCACTCCTCGCTCAGTGTACCCACCGGCTTGTCGATGGTCTCTGTGGCGTCGCTCATGCGGGACCGCAAGAGCCCCAAGCGCGGGTGCAACTGGTCAAAGAAGCTGCGTGGCGGGAAGCCGCCCCAGCTCTCGTGCCACATTGCCTTGTGCCCGCATGCGCACCGGGAACGAATGAGCTTCTGATACGATGTGACACCGGTGAAGAGGGCTGGAAGCCACTCGCTGCACTCTACAATGCCGTACGCGGCCTGAGACACCTTCTCGTCGCTGCGGATCACGTGCAGCGCCTTCGACCAGAACCACTCGGAGGAGTAGGTGCCTCCGCAGAAGGAAGTGTAGTCGGGGGTGCTTCTGTGTGCCAACGCATTGATTGCAGCGGCCTCCTTTACAGAGGTGTGGTCTTTCCAGAGAATAAACATAGCGTTCGGGTTATTGGCAAACGAGGGGCGAAGGGCGAGCGGTGTGCAGGTCTCGTCGACCATGCACGGTGTGCTACCGGTCGTATCGAAGGCGAGCCCAACCAAGTTGTCCCGCGCCGCTGGGCCAGCTGCCTTCAGCACCCTAGTGATGACATTCTCTGCCGCTTCCATGTAGTCGCACGGATGCTGGCGGTACTGCATCAGCTTGGGGTTGCAGTACTCCCCCTTGTTCCAGCGCGGGTAGCTGAAGACGGCGCTCTGCAGCTCCGCCCCATCCCGCACGCGCACCAGCACCGCTCGCGCGGAATCGGACCCGTAATCCAGACCAATAACGAGTGGCTCTGCCATCTGTTCAGGGATCATCGCTTTCCATATCAATACGTACGCGAGCTGGAAGAAAAGCCGGTATAGAAAAAATGATGTGGATGGGAGGGGGCGTGCTTGTCAAGCACTTCTGTCACTTGTTCGAGGGCAACGGCTCCTTTGGAGAGCGCATCACGTTTTGTGAGCATCGAAAAGTGCGAAAATACACCGGAGAGAGAAATCTCGCAGAAGGCACGCCGTTCGTAGTAGTGCAACGAGAGGAATAAAAGAGCACGGTCGATGCCAACAGTAGAAGCACCACAAGAGAGAGCACGTGTGCGTGTGGGGGGGGGGGGGGAGGGGCACGCGTTATCGGTGGATGGTCAGTGCGATATGAAGGAGACAGCACCCTCGCGACCGTGATGGCGCCATCGAGAAACAAAGGGAAGGGCCGAAACACATACCGGCGTGCATTACGCCGATTCGCACACCCCCCCCCAAAAAAAAAAAAACGGCAAAAAAAAGGGGTAGGGCGCCACGGTGGTCAGAACGCCACGGAAGGGGACGCAGGCGCGTCGGCGTGTGAGCAGCAGCCGCGCGGCTTTGATTGTTCACAGGAAGCGAAAGTGCGCCCCTCAAAAGCTTTTTGAGTTCCAAACGCTCACCATGGCAACGTTGAACGAAAGAGTTACAGACAGTGTGCCCACGCGAGGCAAACACGACACCGCGGCACAACAGTAGAGTCCGTGAAGGTGATAAAGAGAAGGCAATACGCATATATATATATATATATGCGTAGTGGAACACGACAGATGCTTTTGCGGAGAATAAAAGGCACAAACAAGCAGAAGAAAACCGTAACACCGAACACTCCAAAAGCTGGTCGCGGAGGCTGAGGGAGACCTGTGTCTCAGCTGCTACGCGCTGATTCGCCGACGCGTCGAAAGCGGTGCGTCGTCGGCGTCCTCCGGTGGACGCGTATGAAACCCCCAAGACGCGCGTGCCCCTCCCCGAAAAAGGCGCGAGCCCGCGTGCACCAGCGCACCCCAAATGCTATTGTTCTTTTCGTCACTAGTGTGGCAGTTTGGCGACTTCCGTTGCGACGGCAGCGGACTCAATGGTGGGGACAGCACCGATACGCCAGAATTCAGCTTAGTCTCGTGGCGGAGAGAGCCCTGCAACGTTCGTTGACCTGCACCGAGACGTAGAGGTCCAGTTTCCAACGCGCGCTCCGACTCGTGCGCACGCAGCTTCTGTACGCGCTTCACGAGACACGCCTTGTTACCAGCAATCGAAAGTCCACGATTACGCAGAAGTTCTTTCAGCTCCGCCACTGTCATCTGTGTCGGATTGTGTATATGGGAATGTGGAGGACGCGCTCTCGCGGCTTTGGTGGCGCGCGGGCGTGAAACAGGCGAATCATCGCTGCTGGTCTCCTCCAAGTCGGAGTCTTCTTCTTCCATATACGTGGAGCTAGAGGCCCCAGAGCTGCAGGACTCTGTTGACTCACTCTCAGGTCGCGCCGCGTTCAAGAATCCTTTCAGAAAGGAACGACATGTCTTTAGAGCATCGCGAATGTCGGCGGCCTGCGCAGCGTCGCGGGGCGTAGAGAAACGCCCGCTGCCGTCTGTGAGCAGAAATCCATCATAGGAGACGAGCAACGCTTTGTCAGCCGTCGCGACAGGCGCTGCTTCGGCGGTCGCGTCGACTGGGCGCGGAGGCGGGGACACCGAGTGGGGAGATTGTTGCGAAGACGTTGGCGGAGAAAGAGGCACGAGAAGCTGCGTGTGACGCGACTGCCGCGTCGGTGGAGTGCCAGAGAGCTCGCTCAGGAGTACCTCATTTTCATCAGCCACGTACACAAGTCGCCGCTTTACCGGGTCCATGGCGCCAAGACTGCAGCGCAGCTGCCCGTACCTGTGAGCGAATCTATCTAGGTTTTTTTTTTGGGTGGGTGTGCGTCTGTGTGCGAGTGCGGTGTTGAGCCCTGGTAAGAGGCAAAAGTTCTCTAGTTGCCCGGAATGGGCACCGCGTGGGTGGATGAAAACGCAGAGTACGGTGTTTCCTCGATTGACGCGCGGAAGGCTTCAGCGGATTCGTGAAGTCGCGCCGCGCACACTGCTTGTCTTCGTGCATGAGCACCGTCGTGATGAGTGCGCAGTAGAGAGATATGGAAAGAGTTGAAATTTCCAAAGAAAAAAAAACACAGAAATGGTTCAAAGGAAAGAGGAAGAGGTTTACGGAGAGGACAGAAGACGCGCGGGCGCACGGGACCCGGTGATCGGCGGAGAGAAGCTCCAGCACACGTAAGCCGTGAGGAAGAAGTGCAATGGCCTCCAATGAACTCCGTACAAAGGTCGCTCTCACTGCCTGAATGTGCGCGCATAGCCTGTCTTCAGTGAAGGCGTTACACAAGGGAGCGTTTAGCTTGAACTGCATCGACCGCGCATCGTTGTATGTGCATGTGTGTGTGTGTGTGTGTGTGTGTGTTTTAGAGGGGAAGAGGCAGCTCCTTCGATGCGGCCAATCTTCAGTCCGTCCGGAAGATCACATGATCGTGACTGCGTACCGTCTGCATCACGTCTGTTCATCCTCATTCCTGCCTTCTTCAGCAGCTCTGACATTTCGCTGCTTGCATTCTCTTAGCGAAAACGAGAAAAAAAAGCTGCCAAACCCAACGCTAACATTGCGCACACGAGACACGGAACGGTACATGTATAGCACAGGCAAAAACGACGAGGGATGGAGTGAGAAGAAAAACTGAAACCAACAAAAGAGGAGGGAGGTCACTTACGGCAGACAGCGCATTTCCGTTCTAAGGTGCCTGTTGCACTTAGTTGCGCAGAACACGTTGGCATCGCAGAATACCCTGAGACGCGCCTGCCACGCCGGGAGAAATGGACTGCGCCTTCGTGTAGTCTTCCAGCGCAAGCTTCCACTTCTCCATGCCTTCGTAGGCGATGCCGCGGCGCAGGTACGCCTTCACATTCGCCGGGTCGATCTCGATCGCGGCATTGCAGTCATCCACCATCAGAGAGTACATGTGCGTCTGCTGGTGGCAGGCAGCACGGTTAGTGTAGTACACCGCCTTCTCCTTGACGGGCTCCGTCTGCAGTTCAATCGCACGGGTGTAGAACTCCGCAGCCTGGTCATACTTGCCGTCCTTGAAGAAGGAGTTGCCAAGCTGCTTGGCCTCCTCAGGGGTCTTGCACTGCTGCGACTTTGTCTTTTCGTTGCGCTCGCGTACTTTAGTATTAACGGTGTGCAGCTTGTCCATCACCTCCTCGTTACCCGGGCTCAGTTGGAGCGCCTTCTGGAACGCCTTCTGCGCCTCATCGTACTTGCCCATGCTCTCCATGGCGACACCCAAGCGGAAGTAGCCCTTAAGCCAATCAGGGCGTAAGCGAATGCACTGCTTCGAATCCACAGCGGCCTTCTCGAAGTTATTCAGATTTTGCCAGCTGCCTGCACGATTCGAGTACAGAGCACCAGAAGCCTCGCCGTTAGGGTCCAGCTCGATGGCCTTGGTGTACCAGTCAATCGCTTCCTGATACCGTTTTGCCTTGAAGGCGTCATTGCCCTTGGCCTTATAGTCCTCCATTTTGCAAGAGTATGCGACAGCTGTCGAAGACGAGCAGGGAGAAGATAGAGAGGGGAACACAGAGTGTGAAGCTTGGAAGCGACGTAGTTCTGCCCCACAATCGCAGCGACAAGGGTGAATCAGGTAAAACCACACGCCGGTGTGGGAGGCAGTCCAGGACACAGAACACACAAAGGGCGAGGTAGCACCGACAAACAGGTTTGTGCGCAGCAACGAAAACGCGAAGAAGGGTGATCAGGTGGACATAGCAGTGGTTAGATAGCCAGGAGTACGCACGCACATCACACCGTACATGCGGCGACGCCAAGGGAACGCACATTGCATAGGAACAGCATCCAGGCAAGACGGACAGAGAAGAAACGTCACGAGAGAGCACCGTTCGTAGACTATCCGAAAAGCGCAGCCCAGCGCACTTGACGCTCACAAACGTGTCCTGCATTGTAGCAGCACCTCACGCGACAAGCCTCATACGAACCTACCCCCGTTTCTGAAGTAGCGATGGGTACGCCAAGCCCTGCAGAGCGCTTCGACACTTAGGGCGTTCCTTTTGTACAAAACGTTTCTTTTCCTTGTCAAGGCGCTGTTCTGCCATGAGCCAGTCAAGAAGTTGCGGCATACCATGTCAGCGCACCGGCCTCTGTAGGAGCACCGCGAGATCTCGATCTTCTCGGGCGAATACCGTCTGCCGTCGAATCGGCTCAACGCGTCCAGCGGACTCTTCGTGCCCTTCCTCGTCCCCTCGTCGGATAGGTGCTGCACGACCGGCGCCAGACGGAGAGACTCGGGGTGGAGAGAAGGGGGGGGCGGTAACCCCTCGAGCCAAAGGCGGTCTCCCCCGTCCAGGGCCATGCTCCAGGGGCCGAGGCAGTGGCATCCACTGTGCGGGTAGTGGAAGGAGGAAGAGGGATCTGGACGCATGCCGCATGAGCTCAGGGAGGGCACGTTGACCAGCTTCAGGCCAAGGCTCTCATAGACTCTGCGCACCCCCTACCTGTATCCCGTGTTTCTTTTTGGCGGCGAGCCGCTTCCAGCCACGGCATACCACAATGTGGCGCGGTCACTCTCCACAGTGGAGCCAGGAGGGCTCGATGACGTAAACGCGGGGTCCTCTCGTCATGCCTCCGCCACCTGTGTCTCACCAGTGCACCCGGTCGGGATGTAGGGGGGATGCCGCATGCTTTGCACACAAGCAGTTTGGAATTGATCGGTGTGGATCTTGTTGGGTCTTTTCCGTGAATTGCTCTTGGTCTGCTGATGTCCTGATACCTTGTTTGCAATATGATGCAGAATTTGAATTGTGCAACAGGCAGCGTGCGCCCAGTGCACGCATTTTCGGATCCTAGGGCCTGCTTCAGCACGGCATTGTTGTCCCAGTAGGTTTGCTCGCCGTCTTCATATTTCTTTTCCGTCTGTGTCATGGTGGGGCGTGTCTAGATGACTTGCTCGCATGCGCCGCGACAGGTGGGCCGTCGCTATGCATCTGCGGCGACATGGGGAACTTTCATCTTCTGCTGAGTCTGCACACCATTGGCAGGCTTAGGTGTGTGCCATGGGGAAAGGGTCCACGAAGAAACGTGTGCCTGCGCACGAAGAGCACATAGCTCGTCCTCCTGAACGGGGCACAGGGGGGCAGCGGCAGACACTCTCACAGGTGAGGAGCCCGTGCAGGGCGCGTGCGATGTGCGCGTAATCGCACCATTGCGGCTCAAGACCACAGCGCGAGGCGAGGTGTCGTTTGAGCGTCGAGCAATTCAAAAATCCTCCCCTGCAGACTCGGCGCAACGCTGGGTCGGATGCCCGCCCCGAAACAACATGCAGACCGGAGGCTATGCGGAGGTGGCGAAGGTACCACAGCGCTAGAAGAGTAGTAGGCAGCGCACCATCGTCAGCTTGGTGCTACCACCCACCCGCCGCTAAAGCGATCCCCAGTGCAAGCGCAGGTGACCGTGGGGACCTGGGCGAGGATGAGCTCCTGCCGTCTCGTGGGCGCAGAATCTGTGCTCCTCCGGTGCGGGACAGCCGCCGCCAAGCACTTCCTGTCGCAGCGTGCCGCATCGTGTATCCCCGTCTCGGGAGATGTCGGCCTGGAGTCTGAGGCCAGAGTGTTGGGGTCCCTAATGCATGCACTTGGCGCTGACGTCTCTGATATTGCCTAATTCTGCAAACTTGACCACCTCGTCGCTGTGCGCCAACTCACAATCGTCAAAGACGCCGAAATGAGAGGCGCACGCGAGGGCCCAGCAGCGCCAACACTTGTACCCAGATCCGTCGCAGCATGTCATCCTCCACCGCTGTAGGGCTCGTGTCGGACGCCATGCGAAGGGAGAGTGCGTCCGCCGCAACAGCGGCACGGGCTCTTTTGTGCCTTGGTTGGCACGGTTGTCCTTGCAGCGCTTGCTATGTTCCAGCATCATTGCTTCACACACCGCGCGACAGCTGCAAGCAAGACGGCCGCAGCCTCTTGTCGCTGCACCTGTGAGAGGATGATGGTTGCGAAGCAACGCGATCGCCCCTGACATGATGGCAGTCTGTACCGCAATATATGTGGGAAGCGCGTAAGGAAACGTCACGAAACGATGGGTAGCCTTCTAGCAAACAGAGGGGGAGAAACAGTGAATGGGGCTCCCTATACGTGCATGGAGGTGCCTGAGTGGTCATCAGAAACACCCGAACATGGGCACAGTAAGTCAGACTCTCTCACATGCGACGCCCGCCTCCACAGACAGTCGTCGAGAGAAGCAAGAAAACAAGCGTCACGGCAGACGAAAAAGAGTGAAGGTTCCGCAGCCCACGCAAGTGGAAGAAACAGTCGTGTAAGTTACGTGCGCGCTTAAGGTAAGGAGCATCCTTCAGAGAGGCTGCGGGGCAGCGGCAGAGGGGGGCAGCTCCCTTTCCATCCCTCTAGCTGCCACCACCGCCACTCGCCTTCGCCAATGCACGACGTAGTAAAAAAAAAGGCTAACCACAGTGTTCGCAGCGGCTCGTTGCTCGATAAAGAAAAGAAGCCGATTCAAAAAAGCTTTGGTAGCGGGGTGTCTTCGGTGCACGCCACGACGAAGCAGTAGTGCTCGTGCATCAAGTTCCACTCCTCCCAGTCGTCGATCATTTCCAGCTTGTTGAGGCGAATTTGAATCTGACGTGGCACGCCAAGGTAGAGGTTCTTCATAGTGACGGACTTGACTGCTTTGAAACCAAGCTCGCTGCACCGCTGCGCGTGTGCCTCAGGCGTGGGAAAGTCGCCGATTCCTTTGAAATCGGCACCGAAGTGCTGTAGATTCTCCACCATGACCTTGCCGAAGCGATCAAATGGCTGAATCGCGTCGTAGGTGACAAGCATAGTCTTTGTGCCAGGCTCGACAACGTCGCTCATCACAGTTCGCAATAGATTAGTGGTGACGGAGCCCTCAATGTACACGAACACCATCTCCGCGATCATGATAGTAGGGGTGCCGCCGTGCAGGTGCTCCTTCAGCGCCTTCGCAACACCCCTGGCGTCATACAGGTCGCAGGAGACCAGCACGTACTGTGAGCCCACCATCGATTGCATCTCGCCGTGGCGCTTGATGATGCGCTCCTTCTCAGCGACCAGATCAGCCAAGTCGAGTTCCACAAACTTCTGCACCGGAAACTGCGGGTCGCTGTGCTTTAGGCGGAAGTAGAGCGTGTCCATTCCTGCGCCAAAGTTGATTACCTGGATCGGTTGTCCGGCGGCGGTCGCGAAGCCCCGCACGCAGTTTTCAAACGCCGTTGTCCGCAGCCAGGTTCCACGGTTCATCAGCGGACTATTCACAATGGTGTGGTCCTTTTCGAAGAAGGACACAAACGGGTCATTCAGATAGCCTTTGCGGACACAGTGCACCTTGCGGGAGCATGCGTCATGGGCGGTCTGAATCAACGCCATGTTGAGGCGGAGCAGGTGTGAGTGGCTGTGTTCGCTCGTGTGTGTATGTGAAGGGGGAGAGGGGGCTGCCAGTTGTGAGAATCGCAGTCAGCAAGGTTGCTTCGAGAGAGAGCTGCACATACACTTCAACACCGACGCACCAGTGCACCGGATGTCGCGAGGTACACCGCTGCTGCCTTGGTGACTAGATAGGGAAGAAAACCTTCGTACAAAACAGAATGCGAAAGCGAAGACGCGGCACGGCTCTAGACGCCAAAGCAGCGTAAGACCGCAGCCGCGGCGCCCGCAGAGAAAGTGAACAGAAAGAGGAGAGGACGGCGATGAGGAGAGTACAAAAAGAAAATCGATAACGCACCAGGAACGCAAACGGCGGCGACCAGGGATGGGCGTAAGAAACGACGCAAACTTGTCGGTCGCAGGCAACCGCTCTTACGCATACACCAAAGAGCCTCTTTGCTACGCTGCAGAAACGAGAAGGGTGCACTACTGAGTGCCAAGAGCACGAAGAGATGCGACGCTAGCGGGGGGGGGGGACACCACTGATATCGTTCTCGGCGGACGTAGTTCGATTAGAGCGCTGTATGTATCTTTCCTCTTTCGCTTACGCACGAAGCAGGCCTCAGCGAGGCAATCAGTGATCAAACGCACCACTGCCTTCATACCTCCTTGTTGGCCAAAATGAGGAAAAGAAGATGCGAGGCGTCGCTTCAGCGTCTCCTCTATCCACAAATCTTACTCGCACCCGTTAGCGTGGCCCTGCACACCGCGCTAGGCGCCTATGATGGTAGTGCCGTGAACAGAGGATAGAGCATCTTGTAATAGCTCCTCAAAACCAGACTCGCTTGCGTTGGCGCTCCCGGCAGCCGACTGGAGTGCTGGGAAGATGGCGGTGACAAACGCGTCGCAGTTGGAGACCTCCCTCATCACAGTCTCCACCGTCGCAACCAGGCTATCGTACGGTAAGCCTCGAACCAAAATGAGAAGGACACGAGATATCTGCCGTAGATTTCTGAAGAACACTTTTCCGGACGTCAGGGAGCGCAGCACGACCTTCAGCAGGTCGCAGCACGCGCTGGCGTGACTCGCCGGGGGAGTGGAAGCCTCCAAGAAGGCTGCGACGCTGGCTGTGACGGAGATGCCGGCGCGTTGGATGTTGGCCCGCTCACTGTTGAGTGCATATAGCATAGCGGAGAGAAACGCATCGGAGCAGCTTGCAAACACAAAGTCCGCGGTGAAAGACTCGGCGCAGAGCTCCATACAGGTGAAAATACCATCCTCGAGACTCGGCAAGCTCAGTGAGCGCTCGTCCATGTGACGCAGCAACGCACCGGCGGCCTCCACTGTGGCAATCGAGACTGCGCGTGTGTCGTCGTCGGAGAGAAAGCAGTCCAGCGCCTTCCACTGCGCCAGGGAGCTGAGAAGCCTCGCGGTTGCGATAATGAACTCGGCTCTGTCGCCCTCGCCGTCGGCAGAAGTCCACGCGCTGCTGCTCTGCAGGGCCGTCACAGCGTAGCGCAGCTCCGCGACGACAAGGTCCAGCAGCATGCGAATGTCGCTGTCCTCCAGAAGAGGCGAGCAGGTGACAAACATGCTGCGCACACACTGCATAGACTCGATGACGATCTCGCGCTCATAAAACTTCGAGGCGGATACGCCAATCAGTCGCTGTCCTGTCGCGAGCAAGGCCGGAAAGACGCACCGAATAACCTGCTGGCTGTGCAGCGACTCGAAAAGCCCCGCCAGTGAACTGAGCAGCTCTAGCACCAGGTTCACATCATCCTCAGAGGACGGTGAGAGGGCTAAGTCGCGAAGCCGTGCCTGCACGCTGTCCGCGTCTGAGCAGCACGAGATGACAAACGCGATGAGGCGTCCCCGTGTGTGTCCGTAAAAGCGAAATCGATGAATTTCCTGTACAGCCCGCGTCAACACCTGAAACGCCTCCTGACGGTGGCAGAAGCTGCGCACGCGGCTGCTCTTGTCTGCCACGGAGTCGAGTAGCCGACAAGCTGCAGAAGTCGACTCCTCCTCGAAGGGAGTGAGGCGTAGTGCACCCACTACGGCAAGCAGCGACTGCACAACCATGTCCGCACCACCGCTGAAGGCGTCGGCGTAGAGGGTGCAGCTTTCCTCGGCCTCAACATACGTTTTGATGTACTGTGTGAGGACGTCAAGGAAGGCCGCGAGCACTGCCGGGCTCGCCGCTGCAGGGTTCTGCAACAGTGGCAGAAGTGCGTCCACCTCCTTGACAAGGTGAAGCAGCAACGCACTGCCTTGTGAGCCCATCTCAAGGAAGCAGCGAGGGATGTAGGGCTGCTCACCCTCGAGCGGGTCGGCAATGAAGAAGCCGACAATCTTCAGCAGCGTCCAAAGAGCCTCGAAGAGCGGCGTAGGAGCAGCGCCGCCAGCACCGAGGGTGCTCGCCAAGGTGGATCGCAGCGACCGCAAGTATCGGATAAGCAGCTCGCATGTGTTGCTAGCGCAGAGGCGGCCGACCTGCGCAACGAGGTGCAGGTGCGAATTGGTGAAGGTGTCGGCAAAGCAGTCCAGCTCCAGCTCGGCGGCGTCAGTGTTAACTTTGGTGTCGAGATACGTGGAGAAGATGGATTGGCAACCTTGGCTGATAAGGTGGCGTTGCGCAATCGTCTCGGAGCCGTTTCCGGAAAAGCTGTTACGGTCAATGTAGGACGTTAAGTGAAACCAGACGCTCAGCATCTCATCCACACACGACATCACATCAGTGTCAGTGTTGCTAGAAGTGTCGCGTCGAATAAGAAAGCCTGTCAAGGCCGTCAGTCGCGAGACGAGGGCGTGCGCCTGCGGGTGAAAGAAGAAGTCCACGTAGTTCGACACCAGTCGCAGGATCGCGTTGGCCAAAAGCGGGAAAAGGTGAAAATCGTCTTCCGTGGCCCACTGGGACAGGTGCTCGAACACATCCAGGCATAGCGACAGGGAAGACACAAGGAAGCGCAGTGTCTGCCCCTCCGTCCATTCGCTGCCCTTGAAAGAGCACAAGAGCTGAATAATCTCGATGACCTTCTGCCGATTGACCGGCACGCCGTTCACGGCGCCGCTTCCGTACCACTCCCGCAGCACACCGTGCACAGTGACGCACGCGCCGCTCTCGAGGCCCACGTCGCCGACAAGCAACCGATCCCACTCCTCATGGGCGACGTAGAACACGCCACACGACTCCTCGGTCGACGAGTCCTCCTCGAAAAACTGATGCGACGGCCAGGATAGGCACGACACCAGTGCCGTTAGCCCCTTGTCCACAGACATAGATGACTCACCTGCTGACACGAGGAGGCCGCGAAGGAGGGCCTGAATTAGGGTGGGTAGACGGCCCTCCTCGGCGAACAGTTTCCGGCAGTGCCGGTGCACGCGCACTGGCAATCCTCGATAGCGGGAGGGCGCGCTGAAAAGACCGAACTCCTCCACAGCGGACTGGCAGATGATGCGATGAAGGTATGCCTTTGGAGATGGAGTGCAGGTCTGCGCTAAATCAACGAGGCCCACGCACACTGCTGTTATCTCCTCCACGCAAACGTCGAGATTATCACCGACGCAGCCGAGTTTGAGCGCCACAGCTGTGGCTGTGGCGAGTTCCGACACTACCGGCGTCCACGCGGGCGTCTCCACCTGCGCCGTCATTTGATAGGCGTAGCCGAGTAGAAAAGCGATCACCGTGTCGCTTTGCTGCCGACGGCCATCTCGGCAGCGCGTCAGCGCATACACCAGCACCTTGAAGGCGACGAAGCGGACATACACGTCATCGCTCGCGCCCTTCTCGTTCATGAGGCACTGCACTGCAGTTTGCAGCGTCCGCACACCCTCACCCACCTCCAGCTCCCGCAGCGCGGCAGCGGCTCCGTCGTGGTTGCCGCAACGCAAGCAAGTGGCAGCCTGCTCAATGTGACTGGACATGGCAACGCGCACCATCGCTCGCGGCTGTCTGGAATCCTTTCCACACGGCTTCTGCACCGCTCACCTCCCCCCCCCCTCTCTTGAGCTCCCGGAGAACGTCTTTTGATGGGGTCAACGTGCGGGCGTGTGAATGTGCGCTGGCTCGCTCCTTTCGATTCGCTGTGTGCCCAGCTCTTATGATTCCGGTGTTGGCACACCCGTTTGGCTCCCGGTCAATGCACGGGGGCAATCACCACTGTGCGCGCGAGCATGTGTGAATGCAGCAGACCGGGTAAGGGCAGACGCGAGGAAGCATAAGCGGGGTATGCAACACAAAATGCGTGCGAGAGGCAGTGAGAGGAAAAGAAGAGTAGTGACATGACACAACACGTGCGACCGCAGAGGCAAGGAGAAGACGCAGACATCCTTCAAACATACGGTGTCCCTCGGCAAGAAAGCGTGCATCTTTCGTTTCGTGTCCACCGCGACAGCCGACACACCGCAGATCATGGCAGGGGTCTCGCACACGTGCGCAGAGGTGAGGAAACAAGACAGAAAACTGCAGGTCAGGCCCGTCCCGTGCCCTTTCCAGCTTTCGCAAGTTCCACACTCAGTGGTGAGAGTGGGAGGCAGGAGGCAAGACCGGGCGCTGTCCCTTGCGGCGTGCGGCAGACAAGTCGGGGGGTACGTGGACACTTGTGTGAGCCGCGTTTGTGGCGCCGTGAATAGCAAAGGCCTCCGCGAAGAACAGCACCAGTTCACAAGAAGTTGAGCGGCGCCGGAAGACGGGTGTTCGCGAAGGAGAGCAACTGCTGGAAGGTTTCTGCGGCCTCCTGCGGCTCGGGCCACTCGGATAGCTTCGCCAGGGCACAGCGAAGATATGCCTTCACAACAGGGTAGTCGAGTTGACGGCAGGCACTCTCGCAGCCGCGACGCCACTGCGCCGCTGTAGCGTCATCACGACGTGGCCACGGCTGAGCGTACAACAGATAGAGTGTCGCGGCGTCTACACTGCTATCAGCAGGTCGCTCACGCACAGTGTCAGATGGAGGCTGCGCGGGTGTGGGTTCCACCACTGTCACTCCGTCCTGTGTGCGCGGTCGCTTCGCGTTGAAGAAGCCAGTTGCAAGGGTCATCTGCTGCCCACTGATGCGCTGACGTGTTAAAGGCGCCTGCTGCTTCTGCCGGAGGCCCGTCGCCTGCACCGTCATTCCACGCAAATCCGCGACGACGATATCACGCAGAGACGCGATAGCGACGGTCCAAATCACGAGGTCCATCTCGCTTGACGAGAGGCCCAGCTGTGCCGCCCGCTCCGCATCGGATATAGCCCGCGACGCAACCAACAACGGGGCGACCACCTTCCGGATTTCCAGCTCCATCGCCTCCACCTCGTCAGCCGCCATCGCGTGCGGAAGCTTGATTGGCAAATGCACCTCCACACATTTGCCGCGGCCCATGTACTTTTGCGTCTCCTTCGGATGCAGCGGATGCCGTTCCAGTAGGGTGACGCGAAGCCCCTGGGCAACTGCATCGGTGCGCCGCAGCTTGGTACACACATCGTCCAGCAGTTGACGCGCAATCTTCCATACGTCGTCCACCCCCTCAGGACGCACCGCGTAGTTCATGGAACAACCAACAGCGTTGGGAATCCGCTTACCTAGATGCCGCTGGTCCTCCGGATCGCCCGTGCGCGTGACGACGCGGCCGTCCTCGCCACGGACTAGATGGTAGAATGTCTCGCCCTGCCTCTTGCCAAGAACCCTCTGCAAAGCCTCACGCTTCAGTTTTTGCGCAGACCCGCACGTGACGCCGCCCGCGTCAGTCCTCTCGTCTATGATGCCCTGCTCACGCAGCGCGCGGCAGATTTTCTCCATCGTGCTCTCCCCCGCACCGTGAATGCACTCCAGCGGAAGTGCGTTCATGGTCTGTGCCACGTCCTTGGCGTGGACAACGCAAATCCCGTTCGGCTTGCCGCGGTCTGTGGCGAGGCGCGCCAGCATAATGTTGGGCCCGATTCCGCATGAAGCCGTGCACCCTGTTGCGCTGAACAGCTCCCTGCGAACGGTCTCGCAGAAGGACTGTAGCAAAGCGTAGTCGGCGGTGTCAGCTGCCAGCATCACCTCATCGATACTGTACACCTCCATTGACATTTTTACACCCGTGGGAAACAAATCGAAGATGATTTGGTAGAGAGTCTTGGCGACGCGCTCGCATGCCTCGAGGTCGTAGCCGAGGGTTACCAGCTGTGGGCAGCGCTCTTTCGCAGAGTTCACGTACATCCCGGCGTGAATGCCGTACGAGCGCGCCACGTAGTTGCAGGAGGAGATGTCGCTGTTGTATTTGCCCGCAGCAATACCCACCGGCTTCGTCTTCAGATGGGCGTACTCCGGCTTTGCCAGCTGCACGGAGCAGAAGAAGGCGTCCATGTCGACATGGACAAAGGTGCGCTGCTGCTCCAGTGTACCATGGTTCCACTCTGGGTGCTCAATGAACCACTCACGAAACACATCCTCCATCTTCGTCCTCCACTGCCCAATGAAATAAAGTCGTGAGTGCTGCTGAAAGTGCTGCAGGCTGTTCGCCTGATCACGCACGCTCCGGCTCATCGCTGTCATCCGTGGGCGTATGGCAAGAAGCCGGTCCAGAAGCCGCAGTTGCGGTGATGAGCTCCGTCAAGACTCGCTCGAGCAGACGGCCTGCCGACTCCTCGAGGACAAGTCGTGGGTCGATGTCTGCGACTACGGCGCGCGGGAGTTGTGGAGGCAAGGCGCGCGCGCCGCTGTCAGCCATCTACGTGAATTTTGGCCGCACTACCGGAGAAAGAAAGCGACAAAGGCCTCACACCCCACTACGGCGTCATGAAGTGCCCCCTTTTCGTCACTTAGGGAAAGGACAGGGCGCTGTGAGTCGAGATGAGCAAAAGGCACAGAGGGATCAGCGATGCCGCCGTGGCACTCATGCAAACGTTTGTGTCTCGCGTACGCACAATTAACGCGATCCACCCTTGCCAGCGGTTTCGGATTCGTAAAGCCAGCCTCCGTTCCCAGGTACTAAAGATGGGGAGGCAGAACACACAATGCAGAGAAAAAAAAGTGTGAAAAAGAGGCAGCAGACGGCCGATGTGTCCATCCAGGCCGATGAGGCTGTATGGCGTTGCCTGCGCGAGATGAAGCACACTTGGAAGTCAGTTCCAGGGCACAGCTGTGCTTGAGCAGCATGCATATCGATTTCGATCATCGAGCGCGTGAGCACTCGGCCAAGATGAAGCTTGCACAATGGCAGCATCTCGTCATCTGCTTCTCTCACCACCGTGTAAGAGCAGGGCAACCCTGCTGTCGCGCACATAGGAAAACAGTCTCGAGCTTTAACCGTTGGGCTCGGCACCGCTCATGTCGGCATTCCCTCCCTTCTTTTCGTTTTCGGCATGGCGCCTCTCAAGTTAAAACATGGGGAAGGGAGACATCCAAAGCAATGCGAAACGAAGAAAAAAAAAATTGCCGTGGCCGAATACAGCGATACAATGTGGAGAGGGGCGCGGGACGACGAAGAAGATTTCCAACCGAGCAACAGCCAAGGGGAATTGTCCAGCCGTTCCAATCCCATCTGCGTGCCCATCCATGCATCCGCCTAGCGCCATGGGGCACTACAACAACGCAGGGGGGAGGAGAGGGGGTGACTAGTACAGAAAAAGAGAATACGGTACTTTACATGAGCAAGTCATGGGCCCTGTGCCCCGCCGAGCGCAGCGTAGCTATTTCTACACACACACACACACACACACACACACACACATGTCCCCTCAAACAAGGCGGACGAATCCCCGATTGCTGTCCAGGGGGATGCACAGGTGCGCAGAGCACTTGGGCGCAACCTCGACCACCATCGTGGCACACGCCAGCACCGTTCCCTCGTCATCGAGAATCAGAAAGAAGACCATGCCAGCGTCTGTGTCGCGCTGCATCAGCGCTGCTGTCGTTCCTGCGTCCGGTGCGTAGAAAGAAATTGTGCGCTCGCCAACGATCGCCTCATCGGGCTGCTGCGTCAGCTGAAAGCTGACGTCGAACGACTGGTTCGAGTGCCACACGTTGATGGAAGCGGCGCGCTGCTGCGGCTCCAGTCGCATCGACAAGCTGTCCAGCTTCCAGCAAGTTCGATCGACGGCAGAGCTCTCCGCTGCGGAGCTCGTCGTACTTGTGTGGTGCAAAACCTGCAACCACTCGCAGTGCTCCATGAAGTGGATCAAATCGCGCTCCAAGTACGCTTCTAACAGCACATCCTCGCAGCGAAGAGTCGAGTAACATGTGAGCGAGGGTCGGTCGTGTAGCGGCCAGTTTGCGGTCCACGTCGCCACGTCGGAGGCAGCATCTCCCCAGTCTGCTTCCAACGCCCCCCACATGTCCGTCGCATCTGTCAGGCGTGACAACGACGGCCGCGCAGGCGACCTGATGGTGAACGCGAGGCTTTCCCGCACGAGCACCTCGCATTTACGGATACTTTTTCTTCTCTCCCACTCCCAGTCCTCCAGAACGCATTGCCGCACCAGTAACATCTCCGCCTCCGCGGAGCTGCAAAGGAGTCTACGCGCGTCGGCCTCCATGGCGGACACCTGCGCAGTGATGTGGCGAATCCAAAAGTTGTGTTCGAGCTCGAAGAGCCCAATCCGATGCGCCGCTTCCGAGAGCAAGACGTGCTGGCGCACGAGGCAGCAACGCTCGCGCGCCTCCTCGACCGTCACGCGTGCACGGAATTCATCCTCCAACCTCGACAAAGGCCGGCAGGCGTCGGAGACTAGAGAATGTGTCAGCGCTTGCCGCAGCGGCAGAAGCGTGTCGACAGCTGCGGCCGACTCCTCAACTTCGATGAGCATGCGCTCAGCTCGCTCGCCGTCGAAGAGCCTCCCCGCTCCTTTGATGAAAAAGATATGCACGTAACGCTCACGGAGCTCGCCTAGGCAGCGCTCCTCCTCCTCAGCAACACGCTGCCGTCCTTCTTCGCATTGGAGCTGAAGCTTCTCCGCAAGGTATTTTAGCTTGCACGCCAGGCGCGCCTGCGCCTCTGCGCCGCGGATGGCGCGACTGGAGGCTACCTCTTCAATTGCCAGCACGGTGGCACGATGCAGGGTCGCTTGCTGGCACTCCCATACGTGGTGATCACAGAAGAGCTGATTTGCCTCCCTGTTTTCCTCAGTGCTGATGAAGCGAGCGCCGCCGATGTACTGTTGACACAAGCTCCGACGCTCGGCCTGGTGCCGTTTTAGCACGCACGTCTGCGCCTGAAACGCAAGTAGCAGGGAGCCCAGCTCCACCCTCCGCCGGTCCACAATGTCACGCCGGACGAGCAGCTCAATCTTGCCAAAGACGCTTGTAACGTCAGAGTCCTTCGTAATCTGCTTGTAGACTCCCCGCCAGCCGAGGAGAAACGCCTGCGTCACGGCCTTGAAGCCGGTGTGCTCCTGCTCCTCTAACGTAAGCCGAAGTCGCTGTTCCTGCTCAAGGCAGGCGAGCACGCACTCTTCGCAGTCTGCGACGCGCACCTGCTGCGTCGTCGCGCGGCTTGCCTCGGAAAGGAGGACAACATCTCTTTTGACCGCCGCGGCGAAATCTACGTTCATGTCTTGCAGCAGCAGGATGAGGTGTAGCGAATACAGTCGCTCCACTGTAGCCCTGTCTATCTCCTCCTGCCACTGCAAACGCCGACGCACACGTTGCGCCCCTTTCGAGTGATCGACGCACCGCAAATGGCCGGCAAGGCAACTCTGAACAACAATTTCACGCTGCACGTTATCGCCCAGCTCGATAAGTCGACGGTTCCTGAGCTCGTCACGGGAGAACTCTTCCAAAGCGCCAAGTGCGGCGCGGTTGTCTGCCTCGGTGAGGCCGAGGCGTGAGCCTGAAGCACGTAGCTGCAGCGCGCGCCAAATGGAACGCTCCTCGCAGCGCAGAGATCGCCGCGTGAGCTCCTCCTGCAAGCACAGATGAAGGACCTCGAACGGAGGCCGCACGATGGCGAAAAAATTTTTCGTCACATCGCGGCGCTGAGCAGCTTCGGCTGCCAGAAGGTGCTCCACTTCGCGCAAGGCGCATTCGTCCCTGTATGCACGGTTGACAAGCTTCGTGCGACACCGTGTCTCTTGCAGGCCCACTAGTCCTCGGAGCTCCGCTTCAAAGGATGAAAGCGCCTCAACACATCTCAGCGCTTTGAGCTCCTCAACGATGCGTCGGGGGCGCCAGGCCACATTCCTCGCAGGCGGGTGAGGCACCAGCGTCGGTGGCTGCGACGTTGTCAGCACGGCCTTCAAAGCAGTGCGCAGAGCACCGTCGCTTGGCCGCGCAAACTGGTATGAGGACATGGGGCAATCCTCTCCCTTGCAGCCCTGCCCTGCCGATGTGAAAGAGAGATAGAGAAACGGAAAGAGTGAGAAGCGGCAGTGCACCACAAGAAACAGGAAGACGCGTGTAGTGAAGGCGGGGCGTGTGCGTTTCTGTTGTCGCATACAGCAGCCCCTCCTCCCCATCACTGCCACATACACGGACACGCACACATACACATGTGGCACGCATACAGAGATGAAGAAAAAAGAGGAAGAGAGGGGAGCGGTAGCTTAGGCCTGCAAGGCATTGAAGAAGGCGACAGAGAGCCACCAGGAACGAGAACAAACAAGGGCGAGCGGTCAGCAGAATTGTGCGCTTACGCCACAAGTGTTCTTGTCGCCACCGAAAGCAAGGGAAGGAGGAGGAGTGTAGTAGCGCATCTTCGCAGCGCAGACAGAAGCAAACCGAGCTGCCCCTTCCATACGTAGGCCACCTGCGGAGAGCTGAAGTCGGCATAAGCGCAGGTCCTCGTAACGCTGCTGCCCCTTCCTCTCCCCCCCCCTGCAGTGCCGCAGCCGACGGTGTCGGCATTTCATGGCGTGTGCGCAGATGTGTGAGTGAGTGTTCACTTGGCTTTGCCAGTATGCGAGACAAGACTTGGCACTGCCCAAGCACAAGCATGTCCTCGTAAATCATGACAGGGCGGCGAGATAAGTGTCACATGCGAGCAACCAATAATACAATCCAGTCCCATCCAGCGCCGGCAGAAGAGAAAATACTGTCCTCGTCACACCGACGCAGGGGCGACCGTGCGAGGAACGCTTTCATCGGGTTGTGGGGTCGGCGACTACAGTCAATATGCTTTTGCACAAGTGTCAAGAGCTAGAGTGCTACCTTCTCTTTCACGAAGCACAGAGCGCGATACAAGGTCACAAGCTCCAGCTCCGCCGGACTGAGCTTGTTGCCCTTGTTTGCCTTCCAGTTTGCGGAGTAGTCCGGCACAAACTCGGAGAAAGGCTTCGACATGCCCTCGCAAAGCCGCAGTCGGGCCTCACTCGCGATTTGCACCACCGCATCGTGCGGCACCACATACTCGGGGCAGTCAACGAAGCCATCCAGGCGGAAGTGGTATTCAGTGCCCGTGACAAGCAAGGCATTGCCGTTGCAGGCTGCGGCGTACTCAGGTGGATTGGGAAAAGAGATGCTGTACAGCTCGTTGCCTAACGTGCCCTCCGCCGCCCGCTTGGAGAGCATCTCTATGTCGACTGTCGTGATGAGCACCACACCACCGGGAGCGAGAGCATCAGAGACAGCGGAGAAGACGTCGCGGATGAGATCGAGACTCTTGCAGGCATAGTGGAACGCAAACTGAATCGACACAACGCTGTAGCGACCAAAATGCGGAGAGCAGGGCAAGGTGCCTCGTAGAAACGACTCAGTGAAACAGTCAGCCACGGTGAACGAGGCACAGCACTGCGGCGGTCTCTCCATGGCGGCTATCATCTCCTTACATCGTCTCTCCGCCTCGTTGATGCACTCGAGAGAGACATCGTAGCAGTCGTAGACGGAGGTGTGCAGGGCAGCCGACAGCGCTCGGGGGTTGCTCTGCGACGGACTTTGCATGAAAAACCACTTACCGATGTCCCCGCCTCGTCCACTGGCAAGATCGAGAACCACCGCACCCTCTGACGGCGAGGCAGCCGCGTTGGCTAACACGCAGTCGAGAGAAAACTGGATCAAGGCCTTTTTTACAAAGTTGTTGAAGTGTCGAAACGCCACCTGCTGACTACTCCAGTCGTCTTTCCGCTTTCGTGTCACGTCATCGTACGCCGCCGCCGCCCGGTTCTGTGACATTCTCGAGTCTCACGTGAGAGTCTGTGCGCGCTTGGATGACTTGCCGACAACGGTGGCGTTGCGTGGCGACGTGTATGTGAGCCTTCCGCACGCAAAAAAAAAACGGAAAGCGCAGTTTCAACAAGGTTAATCTTGACGAGAACGCCACGCTGGAGAATGGCGTAGTCTGTACTTGGAGATGCAGATTGCATTTTTCGCACGCTCGCTCATGAGAAGCGGCACGCACAGACGCATGAAATCACGCGTACATTTGAGTAAGCGCCAACACGGCAAAACAGTGGACAAAGACAGCCACAGAGTAAGCAGGGAAAGGCATTCCATTCTCGTGCCAAAGAAAAGTCGCATGAACGGGTGCGATATGTGTGTATAACGGCCGCGATCCTCGCCGGTGCACATAAGCAGCACCACCACATCGAGTACCCCCCTCTCCTGTGTGCGTGTGAGTAGGGTGCGCGTTTGCCTGCTTCTCAAGGAGAACTCTCAGCAGTTGGAACTCATCCTAACGCTACGTTTCAAGCGCGCTCACATACTCGGCACATGCTGTCATCGTCTCTGCGCGAGACGCCACCAGCGCTGCGCCTTCCCGGCTTGCCTTTTGTTTTTGGTGCGCTTTCTTTTCTCTCTTTCCCTCATCTTCCCTATCAGTGGTAGTGAGGGAAAACAGATCGACTGAAGCGACAGACAACAATCAGCTGCCCCCCCCCCACACACACACACACGCACACACCGGGCGCACTGCACTCCACATTCTTTACACACACACACACTGCGATGCGGAGAGAATACGCTCCCGCGTCAGGCTGGGACGATATCGACTCCTTCAAGAACAAGCACGCAAAAACGCGCGCGCATCGACTTCCATGAGAATTGACCGAAAGCGGTAATCACCACTCGCTGTCCAGGAGCGCGAGCGCCTGGTGCAGGCGACGCACGACAACGGTGGAGAGGCAAAGGGTCTGATTGCTGGCCGCATCAGTTGATAAATCGAACCCGCACCAACGCAACAGCCGCACCGCTTCGTCTACAGGGAGAATGGCATCACGGAATGCCTTTGTGGAGATGCGCAATGTGCGCTTCTTCATGTCAAACGGGTCGCTCACAATGTTGCCGAGGATGAGCCGGAGAGTGCGCACGCATTCGCCCGTCTGCTCAGCAGATGCGCGCTTGCGTATATTCTCGACAAGCGACTGCGCACATGTGGGGGCCTCTCCGGCAAACAAGCCGAGCAGTGTATTCTGAGCAGACGAAGGTGCGGTGACGGCGGACAGGTTCCATGTACCATCACTCGACGATGTCGTCGTCTGCGCTGGAGCCTGCGCCCCCTGCAGAGTTTCCAGCTTCGCCGCCGCTTCCGCGCGAGCATTCGCCGCCGCCTCCTCGTACTCTTTCTCCGCCAGCGCGAGCGCCTCTTCCCTGGTGTGCCCTCTACGCTCTAGTCGGTCAGCAGCGATTTGAATTTTGATGCGCTGCCTTGCCTCCAAGTCGGCTGCATTCTCGCGTCGCGCCTCCTCCGCGTTCATCTTTCGCCGCACTTCCTCCATCTCGCTTTTCATTCGCAGCATTTTGCGGCCCACCTCCAGACGTTCTCGCTCCTTACGCTGCAGCTCGAGCTTCTCCTCTTCTTTGTTGCGCCTCACACGTTCTTGCAGCTCCCTCACCTTGGCCTCGCGCTCTGCTTCCGTCAAGACGCGTTTGGCTTTGATGATCACCTCGGCGCCATCCTCGAGCGCAGTGTCGAGCTCTGGGTGTCCTTCGTGCATCTGAATCCATTGCGTGCACGTAGCCTCGTCAATGCAGCCGGCAACGATGGACTTCTTGATGGCGTTTTCGCTGAATCCCCTCCCCGTCAGGGCATCGAAGAGAGTCTGACTGATAGTGTACGTGTCGCTGTCAGTGTCTTCAGATGACGAGGAATTCACAGATGGAAGCTTCACCGCCGCCAAAGGCTCGCCAGCTTGCGGCGACTCTGTCTCCTTGCAATCACTGCTCATGGTAGCGTACCTACAAGCGTACGCCGACAGACCTTGTGGTGTTTGTGCGTGGAGTGGTGTAGCGCTGCTGCCGCAACGCAACCCACATGGCAGTTGCTGCTGTCGTGTTTGCTTGTCGGTGTTTCCTTTCGCTCTGCTCAAGTGCTCTCACAGGTATGCCAAGCTTACGTCGCGCAGAACGGCGAGGTGGCGGGGTATGCAGTGACAGACCGGCAGAAAGAGGGAGAAGCGTAGTGACAGATGCGGGGCAGAGACAAGAAGAGTTAAGTCGGCCCGGCCAGTCAAAGACACGGAAGCGAGAGGCCAGCGCTGGTGACTGAATGCCGGCGACAGCGCAAAACGGCACCTCACTACCGTATGCGAGAGAGCGGGAAGTAGGCAAGGAATACGCCGTTTTGTGTGTGCTAGCGTACATGGGAAAGGGTGCGACACCGGCGGCCGCCGCCTGCCGCGCAAACACAGCCCCGTGGATCACCGCAGTGACGAAGGCGCGAGAGAGGGTAGCCTCGCTCGCTCTCTTGCAGCAGCGGCACGATGCTCTGCCCACGTGTCGCGCACACCCCACAAAGCACGACGAAGTTCAGCGCCGGCACAAAGACAGCAGAGGCAGCCAAAGGAGTGAAAAGGAAAAACGAAGAAGAGCAGGGGAGGCGGTCACGGTGGGGAGGGAGGTCTAGGGTGAGTAAAAGCCACGCATCACCACTGTGTTGCGTGCTTTAGAGATGGAGACTGGAGCACGCTCTTTTTTTTTGTTGCTTCCATGGGCGCAGCATGCGCACGCGCAGTCACGTAGATAAGGCTCACTGCTAGGAAAACAGAGACGCAAAAACGTCGTCGTTTGTACACGCTGGCGGTGGCGCGGCTGAAGGCGGCAGTGTGGGTTGCGTCCAGGAACCAGCGAGTGCTGCAGGTGCTCCAGAGTTCGCCGCTGAGGAGGAAAAGGAGCCGCCGCTCGATGGTGGTGGCGCTGTCGCTGGTGCTGAGCCGCTGCCGAGCATCTGCGCGTACCTGACAATCGACGCAACGGCAAACTGCCGCACCGTTCCATTCGCGTGAAGCAAGAGGGGACAGAGAAGCGGGATTGACTTGACGGCTCGATGCTCTGGGGTCATCTTCTCCTCTATGCCCCTCAATAGGCCGAGCATGTAATCAAGTTGCACGGATGTAAAGGAGATGGAGGTGTTCGCAATGCTTCGCGTCAGGTTCGCCTCCACGTCCATTTTAGTCTCCGATTCGCAGAAGGTGAGGATCTTCTCGAGGCACTGGAAGGCGAGTGCAAAGGAGTCTGCGTTGGACGCGGCCACTTTGAGCAGGCGGGCGGCAATGTCCTTCGGCAAACCGAGCTTGACGGTCGGGGTCTGCGTCAGCACGTCACGGAACCACTCCAGGCTGCCTTTCTGGAGGCGCTCATTTCCTTCACTCGGCATCAGCTTCAGGATGAGAGGAATAATGAGTGTCGCCCTGTCCTCCACGCTCGCAAAGTGCTTATGGATGCCCTCGCGCTTTTGTAGAACTTGCTCGGCGTATACGGCGGCCGGCTGCAGCGACGGAGCACGAATAATGGCAGTCAGCAGCGACACGAAGTATTCGCGCAAGGTGCGATCAAAGCTGCCGGCAGAGAGGGTGCCGGCGCAAAGCAGAAGAATCGGCAGCACAAAGCGAAGCATGGCATCGGCCTTGCTCTCCTGCACCATGAGAGGCACAATGTCCGACACGATGACAGCCTCGCAGAAATCACCCTTCGTAAGGCCGTCGTAGAGCGCCTTTAGCAGCCTAAAGCGTGTGTCGCTGTCGAGGATGCCAAAGGAGAACAAACCAGTGAGCGTCTTCATGTCCGGCGTCGCGAAAGGGCCGGTGATGACGACGGTCGAGATCGGTGGGCGCGGCAATCGCAACGCTCCCGCAGGGAAGTAGCGTGATATGTGCCCTTCGACAGTGCTCAGCTGCCGCTGCTGTTCCTGTGGGTTGCCGCCGCAGTTGAAGAGCCGCTTCCCCTGCAACACCTCCACCGTAACAACGAGAAAGCCGTACGTGTCGCTGTCTGGGTACACGAGCGGCGCGGCGCCAACGGAGAAAAGGTCTCTGTTGGCGGCATCGGCCTTCTTAGTGCAAAACTCCACGTACTCCGTCGGCAGGTAGTCCAGTAGCGGCGCCGCCACGCTGTGGAAGGGGAAGGGCGGCGGCGGTGGTGCGCTGAGCTGAGCTCGAGGCACAGCGAAGCAGAGGTCGCCGACCTTCCATTGATTGTCCTCTGTTACGTAAATGGAGGAGAGGGCAAAGTTGAGAAGAAGAAGCTCTGCTTTCTCGTGCAGGAACCGGATGGCCTCGGCGCAGTGGCAAAGTCCCAGCAGCTTCACCTGAAGAGGCAGGCCCTGAACGGTCTCTGGCGCGAGCACCATCGACACCCGCTCCGCCACAAACCATATCTTTTTCTTGTCCTCTACCAGTTGATCCTCGATGCTAAGGATGCCGGGGTGGCGCATGTGGGTCAGCAGTGCGACACTCTCCTTCACCGCCTTGATGAGCGCGAGAGCCTCGCTAGCAGTGCAACGCTCCAACACCCTCTTTATACGCAGGGTGAATATAGACACCTTCTTTCCATTGGCGCGCACGACAGCGTCACACTTCTCGAACAAGTCGCTACGGCCACAAAGTGTGGTGCCGGAGGTAGCCAGCTCGTACGCGTTAAGCGGGTTTGACGAGATGGCAGACACCACCGTCTCCTTGAGCTGCTTGAGCATTGCCTGTCGCCGCCCTCCTTCGTTGTCGCGCGATAAAATGATAGGCTTTCTCCGCACAGTGGGGGTCTGCTGGTGCACCTGCGTCCCGCCCCCGTGAGACACAGCCCTTTCCCTCCCCCTCCGCGCGTAAAGTGGGATGGGGAAAGAAGGTGTGCGACGCACAGGAAAGAAACGATGCGCCTTGTGGCTGTTGCTGTACGCCGGCTTGTTCACCTCTCCTCACCGACGATGCAGCGCGCGTCCCTGAGGGCTAATTCACTCACGTCTCTCTCCTTTCTTGTCTTCTCGGGGGAATGGTACGTGCAGTGCACGATCGCCCAGCGTCTCTTCGGCTTGCGTGCGCTCCTCCTTGCGTGCATCAACTGTGTGAGGGACGAGGTGCGACGATGTATGCTGCGCAGAATCGTTTGGGTGTTTGCGGTGCAGTCAAAAAGCGCGTAAGAGACAAGACGTGGGGAGTTGTGCAAGAGTAACAGGCAACATACCAAATACAAAGAAGGAGTGAGCGCGCACTTTTACAGGGCGAGAAAAAAAGGAGGGGCGAAGAACGCACAGACGCTGCAACACTGTGCCCCGTCATCCCACCTATCTCCCCTACTATCACAGAGAGTGCAGCGGGAGAAAAAGGCGTGCGGGGTACTCTGCAACCATCTCGACATACCATCGGCGCACGCTCGCACGCACACAACCTTTCAGCCCCCTCCCCCTCGCTTCATTCGCCATACAGCATACACGCAGGATGTGCGGAGAGGAAAGAGGGGGCTAGTATCCTCTTCTTTTTTTCGTGAGGTACGCCGCCGTGCACAACTTCGTGCCGTCCTTGCTCGTCGAGAGAGGAAGGGCTCCATCACGACCCGCACTGAGAATAGGGAAACGACCGCCGGCACCACACGGCAAAACGGAGCACGAAAAAAAAACGAAAAAGGGGGAGAGAAAAGAGGAGGCAGGCACAGCTACACACACGCGCAGAAAGACCATGCAGCGTTGTTTTGTTTTTTTCATATTCAGCGTGTCCACTCTCTGCCATACAGCACGAGCTCAGCTTCACTCCACAGCGGCCCTGTCACACGCCCCATCGCCTGGTGTGAAGCAGCGCTGGAAACGCGCGTTGCAGCAACGCAACGACTCGGTCACCAGTGCACGGGCCCGGCCCACATACTCTACCCATCACGGCCGCCTCGCAGGCCGGCTCACAGCCGCTCCTCCAATCACGCCGGCCGCCACCTCTGGTACATTCCCCCTCCCCCTCCTCGTCGGGTGACACTCACGCTCCCCACCACCAGTAGGCAGTGTGCAGACGGCGGGGGGGGGGTGAGAGACGCGTCCGAGCCACGCCGGCACTCCGCCGAATCATGTGGGTGGTACAAGCGTGTTCGCTGCCGCAGGTCTCTCCAGCAAGGCACCATCCAGGACCTCACCGCCGGCATCTGTAGCGATGCACCACACTGAATCGCTAACTCGAGGGCACTTGACCTTACCACTACCACAGATGGTTCTGACATTGGGAGAGGTTGGAGAAGGGGGGCTCGGCATGGCCTCTCCACACAGAGTAAGGGCACTGAGATCTGGGATACCACGCATTGAGCTATCCCCCCGCGTCATCAGGTAAGATGATGAAGAGCAACAACAAAAATGTACAGGAAGCCATTACTGAAGCATCATCCATAGAATGCCCCTCTCTCTCGTACGGTCCTTCACTTCCCCATCACCTGAGGGCACACCTATTGATCTGCCCTCGGACGCAGGTTTGCGGTTCGAGTCGCGCAGTAGCCGTGCTCTCCGAGGCGAAGTCAGCATGCGCTTGCGCATGTGCATGTTAGTAAAGGGCTGCAAGAGGGGGTGAACAACGGCCCCGCTATACCTTTCCACGCCCTTCATCGGCGCGCGGCGTGATCTAACGCCGTGATCGCTCAGCAATAACAAGGGAAAGAACGGAAACAACAAGGTCGGTTTGGGAGGTGCGTTTATATGTGCACGCGCTGGAGAGAAGGGGTGGTAGAGCAAGAAACGAGCGAAGAGGTAGCAGCGTACAGCACGGCCAGAAGAGTCGCCGAAAAGAAATCAACGTGAAGCGCTGGCAAATGTGCAAAGATGAAAGCGGCGTTCGAGACCGATATCGGCAAAAAAAGAGAGCCTAAAGCAACGCAGCACAGGACGCGCACGTGGAGCAGGCAGGCGCGCTGATAAGCACACACACACACACTTAGGCGCACACCAAAACATATACGCAGCCGGACTGCCTACCAGCCCTGCCAGTGGGCCTCGGGTCCCTCGTCTTGAGTCTGGCGAGGCGACAACGCTATCTCAGCCAGCTGCGGTTCTCCAAGGCGGTTCATTGTGCACGCCCAAATGGTGCGCTGTGGGCACGGGACATGCACGGCCTCTTCTACTGGCCGCCCGCCGAAGAAAGACAGCATAGTACGGAGCACGGCTTGGTGCGCGACAACCACCACGCACTTCATGCAATTGTTCAAGTCGTTCAGCAGAGGTGTGAGTCGGCGGACGAGGTCGACATACGATTCGCCGTCCGGGTAGCGGAACCCGACCTTGTCAGTATGCCGAAAGCGTTGGATAAAGGGGTAGAGGGACTTCACTTCCTCGTTGGTCATGTCCTCGCAGATGCCGGCATGAATCTCGTTGAGCGACTTGAACGGTTTGAGAACACCGTGGGACAGTATGTCGGCGGTGGGTTGCGCTGTGCGCTGGGTGCGTCGCAGCTGGCTGCACCACACCTCAAAGTCGCCGTCCTCCTCCCACACGGTGGTGCGATGGTCGAACAAGTTTACATTCGTCTTGACTTGACGCTCAAAAAAGTGGGCAATGTCTTCGGCGTCGATTCGGCCGGTCTCCGTCAAGTCCGGGTCTCCGCCGAGTCGATCCTCGACGTTGTACTCGGACTGCCCGTGGCGGGTAAAGAAGATTGGCGGGAACGACTTGAGTGTCTCGCCTGGCGCGCCCTCCAGCGGCTCCGCCGAGTAGAGCTGATACAGCGTCGGAAGCATACTGTTGAGAAAACTGGTGAGGCTGGAGCAGACAACGCTGCCGCTGCTCCGCGACGCGCGCAGTGCCTGCCGCTGGAGGCTAACGTCGATAAAGCGATAGGAGTTCTGCCTGTGGCTCTCCCACTCCTCCGCAAACCGCACGTGCCGAATTAAAAAAGAGCGCTCAGGGGGGAGCAAACTCACCAGTGCTGCACGGGCATCCGCGCAGTCGCAGTCAGTAAACATAACTGCAACGGGAGTGGCGACAAAGCCCAGCTTCGGATTCGAGTCGAAGTAGTCCAAGGCAGCCGACACACACCGTCGGTTTTCTTGAAGCCATGTATCCCGTTGCGTCGCGTACGGCGTCGGACGATGATCTTGGAAGCTCTTGGAGGCAACAAACAGCTGCACACTTTCGCCTATCCACCGAAAGTAATGCACAAACCGGGTGCAGAAGAACCGCGCCGGCATGCTGCATCGCTCCTCGGAGCTGACAAAGATGACAACTGGACTCGTCGCATTGGAGAAACGGTATAGTCCCATGCTGACCATCGCCACATGATTGGCGTTAGTGTCTGTGAGAGACGGCGGTGGGCGAACCACCTCTCGCTGAGTGTGGTACTCTACCCCCACCATGTGTCTAAAGTCGATGGTGTTCGCTTCATTCATGCCCCCCACATCGTACACGTTCGACGCCCTCAGGTGGACGAGGACCATTTGCGAGGCTCGGTGCACGTCGCTATCTCACCAGCACACGTTTCCACTGTCGAAAGCGAAATGCCGCAGTGTCGCGCGAGGCACGTGAGCGAAGAGAAATGAAAGAAGCAAAAAATAAAGGCGAGGAGAAACGCGAGAGAGAGAGAAGATGCACATGACCGAGTGGGCGTCTTGCCGAGGAATACAAAAAGCAGGTGCTGGTAGGAAGGGAGGGCTGAGGTGATGCTGAAGTATGCACCCGTGCGCACTAAACGCTCTTTCTTGTGGACTGTTCGCTTCAGAAGCAACGCACGCAACTTTTCACAGGAAAGCGTTGAGACCTAATGCTAGTGGTGCCCATGGTAGACGTAAAGCGATGACCCTGCGTCCTTTTTCGGCGCACGAGTGTCATGTGCGTGTTCCTCTACCTACCGTCCCACGCCCACTTACCACTCGTTGTCGACGAAGCGCGGTCCACTTGTGTTTGCGCCCTGAGCAGAAGGTCGGCCCGCAACATGACATCCTAGGCACAGGCGAACAATTCCGCCGGCAGCCTTTTTACACGGCGGTGCGCTTGGCCGCGTTGGCGGAATCCTCCGCCTTCATCTTTTCGATGATCTCCTTTTGCTGGCGCAGCAGATGGAGGCGCTGAGTCGGTGTTAGGCTGGTGGGGTTCTTGCCGCGGTAACTCGTCTTGTCCAGCTGGCCTTTTCGGGTCAAAATATAACGCGGTAGCAGGCGCACAACGACGACCATGAGCAGCATCGCGATGGAGACAAGGGAACCCGAAGACGACGAATCCTTTCCTGACGCGATAGGACGATGTCTAACCTCCAAATGTACGCTGCACGGCTCCTGCGTGTCTGACGCGCCACCGACGAGGACGCCGGTGAGCAGCACAGAGCCCTCTCCCATCCTTGCCACGTAGAGCTCCCGCACGCGCCACGGCGTAGCAAGGCACCTTCCGTTGTCGGCGCTGTACAGTGGCTCGGCAGGGTCAAAGCGGCGAAGCAGAAGTCCGTCATTTTCAAATGAGCGCAACATGGACGGCGAGAACCACACCGTCTGGCACTCGAGCCGAACGCCGTCGTCCGTGCGGACAGCCGCAAGCTTTAGAGTCGATGACGAGGGCATGCGGCACAGCGCGTGCTCGTCGCTGGGGACGCCGGCGTAAACAAGCCCAACGCGCGCGGCGGCGTAGTCGAAAAGGCGACCAAGGCGCCCATTGTCCCTCTCCCTCACCGTCCACTTTCCTGGTTGTACGGTGAGCTCGTAGTTGGGAGGCACAGCACCACGGCCTGGTAAAAGAGTGCTCACATCCCACGTCCCTTGCTGAAGATCACCGCTGCCTCTCACAGTCGTAACGCAGAGCAGCGCTAAGAGCAGCACGCAGGCGCTCACCTGAAGCTGCTGCATGGTAGATGTCTATGATCTCGATGATATGCAGGGAAGGCGAAAGATGCACAGAGCGCGGTTCGACTAAAAAGAATGAAGAAAACAAAGCCGCACCGCTGCACCGCGAAAGTGAGGTCGGGGGAGGGGAGGGGCGCAGAGTCGACGTGTTCAGTTGTTCCACAAAGCACAGTGACAGGTGAAAGTAAGGACGATAGGCGCGCGCATGGAACGCAGAAGGAGAGGCGAAGAGAAAGAAGCGGACAGAGAGAGAGAGACGGGAGTAGAAACTGTGCGTTGACTTCAGCGAGCGCGGGCAAGGAGAACGAGATGCCGGGCTCAGGAACAAGCTCACAATGGCAAAAAGGTCAACAAAGAACCGAAGCTCAGTTTCACCTATCATCGTTGCTTCAGGACGCTTCTCTTGTTGATCCTTCGTGCGTGATGCGCCCTTGCAAGCACACAAGAAGTACTGAACTAAAGGCCGTTTCCAGATCAGTACAATGCGGAGAAACGCCGTCACGAGGACCTCGCTAGAACGTTTACGAAGTTCAAAGAATAGTGGGGAGCAGCAATAACCAAAGGGCCTCCCCACTGCGGCCAAGACACCCTCTCGGCTAGGCCTCTGCCCCCTCCTTTGCCGTTTCTCCTGTCACCTTTGCCCTCTTGAGATCACAGTTGAATCCTTTCTTCGCGGCACCGCTGAACAGGAACGCACACAGACAAGCAGAAAAACAGAAAGACCGAGAGAGCAGCAGCATTGTCAAATCAAAACGTGCCGACATCCAACCAACAGCCGGTATCCGCTAGCGCGGGCCCCACGCGCGCTGAGATGCGAAGCGCTTCATGCAAGAGCTTCGCCGATGATACCATGAACAGCTGTACGAAAGACGCTTCCGCATCTCGCATCTGCCTCACGACTTCTTCAAGCGCCGACCAATGTCCGTCATGAGTGCCAGGAGCCATCTGCTTTGCGTAGCTGCGCCCCAGCGTCCACATGACTTGTTGCGCCGCCTCGGTCTGCTGCAGTCCCTGCATGAAACAGAAGCATCGTCGACTGATTGCTCACAAGACGAGCACCCCGATCACCGCCCTTGTCAAGGCGCACACTGGAAGCTAGAAACCACACCTTGAGGCAATGTATGTTCTCGTCAGCGATGCGCACCGCGACTTCCTCAGCGTCACCGTCACTGTCGCTGTTGCCGACCCAAGAAGCGGGTCCCGACAGTCAAGTACTACGTTCCCACCGAAGAGGCACGACCGCAACGTCCCCAAGGCACTCCGCGGCATACCCGTTTCACCGGCGCTTCAGCATCTCGTCAAGCGGCAGCGCCACAACGTGCGCACGCGCTGTCGAGAGTAAGCTGTGAAGGTGTACTACTAACGACCTGCGAGTGAGCGCCATTACCTGGGAGCCAGCAATCACATGACAGGCGAAACAGGTGGTGGAATGCGCCAAAAAAAAATGGGAAAGGATTCGCTGCGATGAGTCCACCCAGTGAGTTCATAAGAGTCCGACGCAGCACTTTAGTGGCGCGGAGAGCCGACATCTTTTTGGAGGGGATGATTCACACAAAGGAGGTCGAGTACGGAGGCGTTCTCAGTAAACATATATTATGAAATAAGGCTTGAGAAGTCCGCAAGGGGCGCACGCGAGGAGAAACGACTGGCGTTGCTTGTGAGGTGGGCGAGCAGGATCACTTTTCTTCTTTTTTTGAACTGTCAAGACAGAACCGCGCCATCATCGGCAGCAGCAACCTATATGTATGAGAGTGCGAGCGGCAGCGTGAGGTCCACCACGGCGGAAGGTGCGCTCAAATGCCGCAAAGAAAAAAAAGCACGCACATCAGGTAGGCCACATTGCATAAGCGTATAATGAG